>NW_010413386.1:10465-17187 GCF_000710305.1 Buceros rhinoceros silvestris | reverse complement strand
CCCTGCGGCCAGCGCCCACCGCTGGCGCTGCAGCTGCCAGCAGCGGGGCATCTGCAGCTGGTACAAGCTGAAGCAGTGCAGGAGCTCTGCCCTGGAAGAGGGGAGCAGAGTATCAGCCATGCAGAACTGTGCGATCACACCCGTGGCACTGCTCTTGCTGGGGCTAAGGTAGCTCTCCACAGTGCAGGAGTACCCCTGGCACCCTTGATCCAATGTTCATTTTGTTTTCTATAACCTTATTCAAAGTTCAGCAAAGAAAATATCTTATTTAAAAAACAAAACCAAAAAACTGTACCCAAGCAGTACGTGATCTGACTCCACTCCAGTTTCTGTAATGCAACCTACGGCTGTTTATAATTTACAAAATATTAAGGATCTTGGATCCAAGCCACGTCTTTGTGACAGAATGAACAAGAAAATGGGTACATGGTCATGGAGTTTATTACACTGGAAGAAATATTTTAAAATAATTATATACTTACAATCTATAACATAGTCCTTTCTATCAACAGCAGAAGTAGTAAAAAACTGTTTAAGGGCACAAAGTCTCTGCAGAGCAAATTTCAGAAGAAATTACAAGCAAAATTTATTCATAGTAAAAGACGATATTCTAGGTGGTATTTTCTATTTCCCATTTAATTTTCATTCCCCAATAAACCCCGTGGGTTTTTTCCCCCTCTGGAAGTGGCAGTTTTCTCTAGAACCAATTGCTTTCTAAATTAAATGGTTGTAAAACTGTTATTTTCCAAATAGCAATACTGCAATGAGCAAGAACCTGGCACGGAAGGTTTTGCTGCTGACTTAAGTGAAGTTAAATCTTTGTTTCTGAAGAAAACATCAATTCAACTCCATACAGGATTCAACTGATAAAAGCATGCATATGCACACATACTTTTTATCCTCATAAATATGTAAAAATGAAAATACTGAGCCAACGTCTGTACATTAGGGATATTATCTGAGTCACCAATGAAATATTCTAAGGCAAAATAAGACAATATTAATGCAACAGAGTAAAAATACAAATGATATTCTGTGGATGGGGCCGAAGCCATAAGCTTCTCTAGAGAAATGAGAGGGGTGTTGCCTGGGCATCTCGAGCACAGCAGATAAGAAAAACCACTATATAAACCTTAATGTCTTAATGGCATTACTGAGATAATTTTTCAAAAGGTACAATGCAACTCAGGAACATGCCCGTAACTCACCAAACTCCATAAAAAAAAATTTAATTACATAAAAGAAATCCATTTATTTTAAGGAGTTATATATATTATTTTCTTTTTTACAGACATTTAAAGAAATAGGTGGAAAAAAAATACAGTTTATGGACAAAAAATAGTTTCTGTTGCACTACTCTTAAGAACAAGTAAGACGGTGAAAATAATACTCACAGAACTAACCTGACCAAAGCCAAACAAGTAACAGTACAGATGCAGCTGACTTGGAGAAAGCGATGCAACTCGAAAGCAGCTCTTGGTCAGCTTGGGTTCTAGTGCCACCTGCTGACATAACTGTATCTTTCCCTTTGCAACCACAGCTAATATGCCATTTAAATCAATCCTCTGCATTAGAAGGCAATACATGAAGAAAGGTCACAAAGATGATGTGCTGCTTGAGTAATCTAAGTGCACATCCAGAGTACCATACACTGCACCCAGTAAATTGAGGACCTTCTCTTGAATGATGTCAACCTGCTCTGAAGGGCAATAGTCATCCAAACTTGATCTGTAACAAGGAATTGAAAAATGCATGAGAGACTACAGACATCACCACCACCAACACATTTTGTATTCCTGTAACGCCGTGTCTAGGCTGAAGCTACTTTCAAACTGTGGTGAGTTCTGACTCCCAGGATCCCTTCAAAGCCTGGTGCTGTCCTCCTCACCACTTTCAACAGCAACAGTTTGCCTGCAACTCAACAGAAAGTCTGGAGCAGATTAGGAATGTGACCTATTCATCCTTCCAAGCCTACTCTTCTTCCTGTTTTCACACAACATATTGGCAGACAAAGTTTACGCAGATGAAAGTTAAGATTGAAAATTTCAAATGCTACTAGTCAAATAGGTAGGAAAACTGGAAAAAACCTCCACAATTCCTGGGATGTAATGTTCTTTACAGTTTCTATTAATAAACTGCAGATACTAGTAAAAAAGTAGAGCTGACACTTCTTGGATTTTGTATGTGTCAAGATGTACATAAGTGATTCTGTATTTTCTCTGAAACAGTGGATGATAACCCTGCAGCTGGCACAGGAAATACAGTTTTCTTTTATTGTAGGTATTAGCCATATTATTGCTTGTTGACAAAACCAATTTCATGTCAGCTTCTGCTATTGTTGCAGCCCTTTAAAGGCACACTTAGAATTTTTTAAGGGATTAAATTACAACAGTTTGTCAGCAGATATACTGTGGTCTTCAAATTAAGTTTTTCCAGGACAGATCCCTGGTTCTCTCAAGTCCCTGGCCTCAAACCCCATCCTGTTCTCCCAGGTAATACCCCTACAATCCTCAAAGAGTGACTTTACCACACATAAAGCTCTACCAGAGCTTTCTAGAATATAAATCCCTTTCAGCCTATTAGATGAAACCACTTCCATCAGAAGTTTCACTGAAAACAGAAATCCTATCTGTAGTACAGTAAACCCCAGAGGAAGAGAGTAAGGAGGGTGAGATTCCAGCCCATGAAGGCTTGTCCAAGCTAGCTTTGCTCTAACTAGCACAAGTAATGAAAGCAGTGGAGCTGCATGAACCCCAGTGATATCTGTAAATCTCTACACACGCAAGGCCTCTTCACAGGCTTGATATAGCCTGTGCTGAAGCTCATGAAGTCATCGTGTTTTCACACTTTTGAAATCTGTACTAGCTATTCTAAAGCCCAGTAAAACTGGCCATCAGCGCAGAACCTTCTCTTAGCTGTGTAGGTAGGGTCACTGCCTTATGATCAATGCTCACAATTGATCATAATGATCAATGTTTCAAATGTTAATTTTCACTATGCTGTAAGGCTTCCATTTTAAGACAGAATTTAAGATGTGACAACCAGTGCTATACTGACAGAATTACTTAGCTTCATAAGCACAGTCTAAGCTTTAAAGTAATGTATCTATATAGTCTCACCGAGCAATGGTCACAAGTGTGGGCTTAGGCAGATCTTTTAGTAGAAGTTTAATGGATTCTATGAGGCCTTCAATTTCCTCTTCAGTGCTAACATGGTGAGGAAGCTCCATATAATCACAGGTCAGACCAGCTTGATGGACCTACAAGTAAATTAAAAGGAGATTTAATTTCTGTTGATGAATTACTGATATAGCTTATCTGTGTAGTATCTCTAAGATATCAACCCTAGCTCCGTAGGTACCTTAGACCTCTTCAGGCAGTTAAGAGTTACGGGTTTTTTTCCCCCACTTGTTGTTTAAACAAACAAAAATAAAATTCTGAAGTTTGTACAGATTTCATTATCTCCAGCACAGTGGACCTCTCCCATGAATTCAGAGTATGCTGCAGCCCTTGAATATGATAGGTCAGATCTTTTACAAAGAAGTACCTTAAGTTCTATAAAGTATATCAATAGGCCCTGGTGAAATGAAACATTCCTTCACGGGAAGCAGCCTGAGACAGCCCTGAAAGATCACATTAATGTTGCCTAAATATAGACAGAGTAGAATTTTAGAAGCTTTAAAAAGAAAAACTGGCCTAAGTAATAACTTAAAAAAAAAAAAAAAGGAAAACTACCAAAATCTCACAGAGTCCTGAATCAAGAAACAAGTCTGCACTGAAGCGTGATCTTTTCCCTCCATGTTGAAGCCATGGTTTTGAAATCTGTCTGCTTTCTGGTCTTTTGCCTTGTCACTTACCATTTCGTAGTCTGGGCTTTCCATCCTGGTTTTCAAACTGTGAACTAGTTGAACAAGTGGCTTCATTCTGGAGTTAAACCAAAACAAAAACATTTTACATAAGGTAAATATGTGTTTCCAGCTGTTTAAGTAGTTAAAAAAAAATTAAAACAAACAGAAAGCAAGAGAGAGAAAATAAGAATGCAGAAGTTATCATGGCCTAGGATTTGATAATGAAATTTGCGCCATGTGTCATTGTGCACCTGGGAAAAATGGGAATTATCAGTACTATTGTACTGTTCCACCAGGTCTTTCTTGGAAAGCCCCTACACTCAGACCTGCCTCTGGCAAGAGCTATTTGCGCTTCTTCTATGGCAGACCTGGAGAGAATTTGTTCTAGCTCAAAGCTGCATGAACATGACAGGAAATGCTTGTGGTCACTGTAACACAGTCCTGGCAGTCACTGCTGCATCTGATGGGGAAAATGAGTGATTTTCCTATCAAGGGAAAGCCTGGACTTTTTCTGTTTCTTTTCAGCTAAAAACATTTAGTTTAAAAGCACAGCAGCCGCTGCTAGTATGTTTTGTGGGCACTGCTGCTCTAGTACAGCCATTCATTCATCTCCATTCTTCCAGTCCCTTCGGGAGCAACGAACAACTCTTTCCTTCTCTATAGCCTCTGTAGTTTGCTGCTTTTTTGAGAGCTCTGCCTCACACAGATCACCAGATTTTTAGTTACCAAATGTGCCTCCCTCCACAGACAACAGAATCTGCGTGAAGCTGTACACGGCTGATCTTGGAAGGCTTACCATGGCACTGGAGACTGCAGACTGCCTCTCCTTTTTTTTTTTGTCTGACTCTTTCTCCTCTGGAACCAATGGAAAAATAGTAGCCTTGCAAAGGTCCGATCCAGCCCCTATCCTTCTCTGTTAGCGAAGTGCTGGGCTAATCAGTTCCCAAATTACGGTTTGCGTTTTAAGCCATTTAGAAACCTCCTACCCAGGATACGCAGCCCACTTCTGCAGGGTCTCTTCATCATCACTGTCACACAAATCTGCAAATGCTGCTTCCAGATCTTCTAGCTGATGAATGCGGTTTTCAACACAATCCAGCAAGTCCTCCTTTAAGTAAGCACGTATAAAAGTATGTTAGGAAAAAAAGAGGCAAGAATGTCATGGCTCACCCTATGCTTTAAATTCTGAAATGATCAACCTTCTGAAATGGGGAATCAGAAACAACTATTTCATTCCTACAGAACATCTTCTCAAAAGGATCAGACTGAATGCCTACAGAAGCTGTTACCCTTTCAGAACAGATCACCTCTCTTTGGTTTGTCTTTCCCACAAAACAAAAAAACCCGCATCTACATTCTAGCACAATACACTGCAGACAGCTAAGAATCTGCATACGACTAATTGATGGATTTATCTCTATAGCACTGAACTTCTCAGCTGAATACAAGTTTTACATTTTTATAACGCAAGGAAAATTAAAGTAAAAACCCCAAAATATTACTACATAAAGGGCATTTTCAGAAAAATAAAACAAAATTTGATGTTTTGAGGTTCTGTCAACTCTGTGTGCCAGAAAAGACATGGAATTAATTTAAAATGTGTTACTGCTCTGATCCTCCAAAGGTTTATCACCTCTTTTAAGAAGTTCAGAACATATGAAGAGGCTTCATGGAATCCAGCTGGGCACACACACATTTGCAGAAAGAGATCCTACATCACATATCAAATGAAAAGTAATGTTTACCATACTTGGTATTAAAATTCCTCAGTGCAGTGGTGTGTGAAGGAAACTAAAAAGCACTTTGGAATAGATGGATAACAATTAAGAACATAACAACTCTCACTTAGGATGCTGCTGGCTGTATCACTTAATGGATGCTGCTTCTTTTGGCCAGCGAATGCCAACTTTGGGCTAATTTTTAAAGAGGAGCTAAAGGGGTGTCAATCATTCATAAAGTACAGCTTTATGATCCCATCCTGGGGTATGAGTAAGACACTTTTCTAAGCATCACCCATAACTAACCTTAAAGACACGTCTGATCCCTCTTTATACTACTAAAAAACCAAAACCATACAGACCCAAACCAGCACAATATTCTCCTGTAGTGTGATAGAAATGTAACCTGCCTCACTACAAAACCATACATGAATCTGATCTTGCCTTGTTCATTTCTACACTCATCCATTACTCACTGCCTGCTAACCTTTTCACAGAATCACTCTGTTAGAGGAGACCTTTGAGATCATCAAGTCCAACTGTTAAACCAGCACTGTCATGTCACCACTAAACTATGTCCCTCAGCACCACATCTATATGTGCTTTAAATACCTCCAGGGATGGTGACTCACCCGCTTTGCTGGGCAGCCTGTTCCAGTGCTTCACAATGCTTTCTGTAAATAAATTTTTTCCAATATCCAACCTAAACTTGCCCTGGCAAAACTTGAGTCCATTTCCTCTTGTCCTATTGCTTGCTACTTGAGAGAACTGACCAACATCCACCTCACTACAACCTCACTTTCAGGTAGTTGTAGAGAGCCATAAGGTCTCCCCTGAGCCTCCTTTTCTCCAGGCTAAACAATCCCAGTTCACTCAGCTGCTCCTCATAGGACTTGTTTTCTAAACCCTTGCCCAGCTTCGTTGCTCTTCTTTGAACATGCTCCAGCACCCCGATGTCCCTCTTGGAGTGAGGGGCCCAAAACTGGACACAGTATTCAAGGTTGGCCTCACCAGTGCCAGGTACAGGGGGACAATCACTTCCCTGCTCCTGCTGGCCACACTATTGCTGATACAAGTCAGGATGCTGTTGGCCTTCTTGGCCACCTGGGCACACTGCTGGCTCATCTTCAGCTGGCTACTGACCAGCATCCCCAGGT
>NW_010413386.1:0-10416 GCF_000710305.1 Buceros rhinoceros silvestris | reverse complement strand
TTGCCACAGTGCTCCTGATAGAAGCCAGGATACTGTTGACCTTCTTGGCCACCTCAGCACATTGCTGGATCATATTCAGCCAGCTGTTGACCAACATCCCCAGGTCCTTTTCTGCTGGGCAGCTTTCTAGCCACTCTTCCACAAGCCTGTAGCATTGCAGGGGTTGTTGTGACCCAAGTGCAGGACCCAGCACTTGGCCTTGTTGAACCTCACACAACTGGCCTTGGCTCAGCCTTGATACAGCCTGTCCAGATCCCTCTGTAGAGACTTTCTACCTTAAGCACATCAACACACCCACCTAACTTGATGTCATCTGCAAACTTATTGAGAATGCACTCAATCCCCTCATCCAGATCATTGATGAAGATGTTGAAGAGAACAGGCGCCAGTACTGAACCCTGGGGAACACCACTGGTGACTGGCCACCAACTGGATTGAACTCCATCCACCACCACCCTCCGGACCTGGCCATGCAGCCAGTTTTTTTATCCCACAAAGAGTACACCATCCAAGCCGTGAGCAGCCAGTTCCTCCAGGAAATTGCTGTGGGAAACAGTGTCAAAAGCTTTACTAAAGTCCAGGTAGACAATATCCACAGCCCTTCCCTCATCCACTAAGCGGGTCACCTTGGCATAGGAGGAGGTCAGGTTAGTCAGGCAGAATCTGTCCTACAAATTTATAGGCTTTTGTAAATAACTTACTGAAATCATATTGCGAACTGAAATCACAAGCGTTTACCCTTTTCACATTTAACTACCTTTCAAACAGGTAACTTTTTATAGCTGATTGACTATGAAATATGAAAATCAATTTGACCAATCTTCCACATATCTCCATGTCTTTATACACATGTATTAATTAGGATTCATTAATCTGTGATAATTATGTGTTGAATCTCTCTGCAACAGTGTTCAGACAAGATTACCAAAGACAAGACAAGATCTTGTTTAGAAATTACATGGCGTAGTGACCATTAAAATGGCTGTCTTCATGGTTTGGGCTCAGGGCCAATGACTATTTTGGCAGCTGTTACAGCAGGCTTACATTTCCTTGATTCAGAAGCATACAGTGAAAAGTCCATTACAGTGCTATCATACCGTCCTTTCCACATCTAAATAAATAGGTACAGCACCAGTTAGGCACTCAGCACAGCTCTGACTATCACAGAAGGGGAGAGCCTGGAGGGAAGGAAAAAAAAAACCCACCCCACAAAGCCCCCTCAAAAGAAGAAAAAACTGACAGAATCCAAACCAAAGCCCTGCTGAGCCATAAAAAGAACAAGATTGCAGATGGCTTACTATGTTTTCATTTCTTCCTTGTCAATTACCACTTGTTTACAGCAATTAATTTTCACACTCACGCTAAATATTTATGCAGTTCACACATTTAACCAAAGTGCTTAACAGGAAAGAATTCCCAAGATGCTGCTGATTAGCATTCAGCATGCTGCATAGCTTAATTGGAGATCACTTCATTAAGCACCTTTCATAGGTTCCTTCTGTGGCATAACTCATTTTTCATGGGTAAATCAGAAGAATCACTCCCTCACACATCCCACAGGAAATACCCTACCTCTGTTGCATTTCTACGAGGCTTCTTGAAATTGTACAACTCTTGCAAAAGTTCATATTCTGTCTGAAAATGAAAAAAGATGAAAAAATGAGGCTTTTCAAATGAAAACCAAAATCCTCAAAGCCCTCCTTCATCAAGGAGAAAAAAACCAAAATGATCGCTAAGGTCATTCCTCTACTCTAGCACTGCAGACAACTCTCTATAAATGCAGGTGAGGAAGAGGCTATGAGGCTTGAGAACGCAGTACTTCACGGCCTCAGCCAGACATTTTTTAATTGCTTAACTTGAAATCTGACTTCAAGAACACAGCTTTAAAAGCTAAGCATTTACAGTCTGTTAGTTAAAGAGTCTTTGAATATAAGCATAAATCTTGCTCAACTAGAGTCCCAATGAGATGCTGAGGAAAACTGAGATAGTAGATTTAGGCAGATGAAACTAATGGCAGAGTATGATTGTAAATGAAAACCAGACAGGTAAAGGCTTCAGGGTGCTTGGCCAAGTTCACAAGTAAACTATTACAGGGGCTTGTCAAACCTACTCCTTGACAATACTCAGGTCTAATGAATCAAGGATAAACAGATCTCACTGTTTCTTTAACAGCATTCAAAAGGTGAACATGCTTTTTCGGTAAAGGGAGAAAGGGTAGACTAGTCAATTTTTACAGAACACAAAGCATCTTTAGGGTAATGTTCTGGAATTCAGACTTTTTTGATGGGAAGACAATACTATTCTGTAGTGGTGAATCATATTTGCTTTTTAGCTTTTTCTTGAATGCTTCCTTTTCAGGTGTTAACTTGTGAAAATTTTTCAGATAGAATTATCTAATTTACAACCGAGGGAACATAATTAAGAAATACTAACTGCAAATTAGATGGTTATATCAAAAAAAGATACACTGGATGCTCTGTGCAAGTCCACTTCCTAAATTGTTCCAAGAACTGAGAACCTATCATAGTACTAAACAACAACAAAAAAAAGAGACAAGAAACAAAACAAGAACCCCCCCACACACATACCATCCACAAAACCCCACCAAACACACGCCCCCTCCGCTGCCCCCACCTCCTCCATTATTTTATTCAGAACGTATTTTACCTAAGAGAGGTATTGAATTTTATTCTTCTATGGCAAGACCCCCATGGTGCTTTCCCTTTGTCGTACACTTCCCTTTGTGATTCTGAAAAACTGGCACTGCACATTGTCAGAAGATACTGTGATGATAAATACCGAATGTCAGAAGCTAACAGAGGTCAGAGACACTATATTGACTTCCTTATGCTGAACAAGGAAGTAATAGTCTAGCTGAAACTCAAAACTGTCAGATATTCCCCAGCACAGGCTGAAGTTAAAACAGAGTTAAAGAGATTTAAATGCTAAAACCAGAATTTTTAGAAGAATGATTTGTAAACCTAAATGTCACACCCAATTTTCAGGACAAATTCGTTCCTAAAAATCCTGTTCACATCAAGAAAAGCTGTTAATTGCTTCCACCTCTGAAGATCTACAGATTTATGACTCTATACAGGTGAACTTTGCTGTGCAGGCAAGTTATAAATGGTATACAAGGCAGAGTCTTAATCTCAGAGCCATGGCATCAGAGACAAACTGCTGCTTGCCCACCCTTATACTCAGCACTTCAAAGCAAATGAGAGTTACAGCCTCTCGTGAGGACAAGTTATCACTCTCTGGGGTAAGAAATGATTCAAGCTGTCACCCTTCCCTGATGAATCTTGCTGCGGGCATTTGGAACACTACCTCTGGAAACCCAAGCACAGCTTTTATGTCCCAAGCAGCAAGCACAAGTGAGCCATACACCTTTGAGCTGGAATGTGCACTCAATACCTATTTCAGATATAAGGATCTACCCCCATTAGGCTGTTGTACTTCTCTGGAGCGTACACTCCCTGAGAATGTCTCTCCTTCAAAGGATGGTGATTCACTAATCACCATCAGCTGATCTGCTAATTTAGGGTAGCTGAAAGTTTCTCCATAGACTTGGAAGGACTGGTACTCCTCTGTGAAGGGTAAGAGGCCTCTCCATTATCACGTTTACCTGTGTGTACATTTCTTTGAATGGATTTTTAACAGAAAAAAAATCTAAGTCAATGTCTAAAACATATGCATCCCCTTTCTGCAGCACTTGGCAGACATCTTCAACAGCTTTCCTTATTGGGCATTCACTGTTTCTGAGAGAGCTTGAAGCTGAGCACTCTAACAATGTTTCTGTCTTCTTCAGGGGACTTGCATTTTGTACTTCCTTTTTCTTCAGATATGAGGTGCTCTGATCAAGGTCACCAGGAGCCACTGGTGAAGAGGCAGGAGCAGTGCTCGCTGTGTCATCTGTATGTAGCTTCAGTCTCTTAGCAGATGCTGCTTCGCCATTTTCTTCCTGGTGGCTTGATGCTCCAGTAGGATTGATGAGAATAACGTGTAAATTTAAAGACTTCTTGTTTTCTAGCTGATCAGCAGGGACATACAGGCCATCACTTAAAAAGTAATGATCTGTACCTGTAACCCTGAAATTGACAATAACTCACAGTTAATATACAACTTTGCAAAGAGCTTGGAAAAAGCATGTACACAATGGATTCTGAGAAGAATGAATAGATGATTGATGGGTAACAAAAGCAATAAAACTGTGTACACAAAATTATTTATTTTAATCTGCAGGTTTTTAAATCAAAGTTTTTTTTGTTTGGGTTTTTTTTTTGTTTTTTTTGTTTGTTTGTTTTTTTTTTTTTTTTTTTTTTTTTTTTTTTTTTACACTTCCGTAATGCTGAATCAATGCATTAAAATTCTCTCTGTATTTTTTATAATATCCCTACAAGGTTTTTAATGGATAAGAAAAAGATTCTACATTTGTGCTATAAAGATTAATTTGCCACTAAATTGCATTTTAAAGACAACATTCAGAATTTAACAAGATATTATCAATATTACAGCATAGAAGACTGCAAAACTATGGATAATTCATTTTGGATTGCTTATTTTTTAAGGAAAATTCTGTTAGCTGTGTTTGAGAATTGGCCTGAAACCCATGGGTATTGATTTAGTAAAAGTAAAGTATTATGTATTAATAGGTAGCATCTAACTTTTTTTTTTACTACCGATACAGATTCCCTGTTCTAAGTGGGGGATAGCAGAAAGCTCAAGGATGAATAGCTACATATCAACCGAATCCACTTAATTAAGCAAAACCAACCAAATAAACAAAAAACAACATTAAAAGCTCCACTTACAGTGAAAATTTAAAGAATATTCTTTTTAAGCCATATTTTAGTACATTAAACCTTAAGGATCATAAATTCACATTAAAAAACATGCTTAGGAAGAGTGAATTTCTGCTTACTTGTGTTAAGGCCTCATTTGATTACAGGGCATCATCATCAATCAACCACAAAGACAATTTCATGACCAGCAAAAAATGAAACTTAGTTCCCCCACGTCTTGTGGCTGGATTATCCTAAGCCTGCGAAGGTGAGAGCCTGGATCACAATCTCATCTTGTTGATGGGACATTCACCAGGCCTCTTCTCAGAACCTCTCCAAGGTTCAACACGAGCTCATGCTACAGCCTTTCCCTTAATGGGACACTAAGGTATCTATTACCTATCCAGCCACCTGCTGTCAAAAGAACTACTAGGAAGTTCTTATTTCTCAAGACTCCTTCCCTTTCTTCCTTTATGATTTTTGAAAGCCCAGAACCTGCAGAAAAGATACCTGACCATCTTCAAAAGGCAGCTTGAAATGCTGTTTTCAAGGTAGCTAAGGTGACCAGGGGATCTGTGGGAGAGCTATTCAGCCAGCATGAAGTATTTCTGTATGTGTGCTAGTTCTCATGGTTAAATGTACCTGAAACCACTAGCTTTTGACTTACTATTTAGGTTTACTTTAGGCCTCAGATTCAGAATTGTAGAGCTTCTGCATTTTTATGTGGTAAAACAAAGCATTTCTCTGCTGTCTTCTGTTAAATTTGCTTCGTAAGATTTATTCTGGTATGCTGCAAGAGACGTGATCTGTAAATGTCCATTCGAGCTGTACAAAATCATAATGCAGCCAATACAGTGAATGCAAAATTGTCATTGACTGCATCCCACAGAATTATGAGCTGTCAACGGAACCCAAATTACAGAATGATTAAGATTGGATGGGACATCTGGAAGTCTCCTGTCAGCATCTGATTGAAGCAGAACTAACATCAAAGCTAGATGAGGTTGCCTGGGGCCTCATCCAGCTGACCTTTGACTTTTTCAAAGAATGGAGAATTCTGTCTGCCTGTGTACCTGTCCTGGTGCTCAACTTTAAAAAAACCCAAAACCAACAGAAACAAACAAACACCACAAAAAACCCCACACACATGAGATTTCTCTTCTTATTCAGCACCAATGAGGTCACTTTTCACATACTCTGCACAGGTTTGGGCCTCCTGGACAAGAGAGATAACAAACTGAAGAAGGGCTGCTAAGGTGATTAGAGGGCTGGAGCACGTAATGGGAAAGGGGAGGGAACTGGGTTTGTTTTGTCCTGATAAGGCAGGATCATGGAAGATCTGATTGCTGCCCTCTGTTACCCAAATCCTCTGTTAAAAATGACTGCTTTCTGAGATTTTGACATTAATGAAGAGATCTAATTTAAATTCTGGGTAGCTGAAATGAAATGTGAATAGCTAAAATTACCTATAAAAAAAGAATTTAAGGCACAATTTTAGCGATATCAACTCACACAGTCAGTCACTTTAGGTCCTAAGGAACTCCCAAATAAAAGTTAAATTTTCCTATTTATCTAAGAAAACAAAAAAACACTCATAAAAAGCTGCAGAGATAGCATTTCCATTATTAGCATACGACAGTAGAGCATTTACCGGATTGTAGTTGTTGATACATCTTTCCCAATTAAAAATTGGTGTTTTCCTTCCGAGATCTGCTGAGCCCAGGGTGGGTGAAGCCATACTACTTGAGAAATGTGGCCAGCATAAACTGCAGGCATAATCCAGTTCTCAATACTTAATTCACTGTAATGAATGGAAAAAGACTGGAGATAATACTGTTACTTTCTGTGAAGGTAAAACATGGTCAAGAACACAACAAACATCTTCCACTTCTTGAAAGCCTCCATGAAAACAAGCTGAAATGAGTAGTCTGTGTAAGGGTCATATCACCAAAGAAACAAAAAGAGAGAAATCTGTATTTCTAAGACAGACCAAACGTGTCTACAGTAGAATTTTAAAAGTTAGGACTACAGAGTGTAATCAGCTTCACTCTTAGTATGGCACTTTTATTATAAATTACAATGGATTTCTTGTCCTTGTTCTCTTTCGACATCACACAGAGGAGAGTACAAGCATCATCATCAACACTGTTCTAAGTATCGTCAAACTGACCTCAAGGGAGTATTTTACTGTAAACTGCTCTAAGTAGATTTTAAATACAATGTCAGCACCTACAAAACAGCAACTTTCCTGATTATCAAGACTCCATTTTTTCAGGTGTGCGATAATAGCCCACAAAACTTCTTCACCCAACAAAGAAATCAAAATATTGACTATGGCTCGTATGATCCAATTACTTACATATCAATTACATCATCGTGTCATTGCTGTAAATCACCCTAACACTGAAGCAATCAATACTGGTTTTAAAACAGGAAAAGAAAGACAATAGCAAAGATCACTCTGTGGCTTGTGACCTCCCTGAGAAGCTGGGGAAAATATAGGTCTAAATGATCTGAACAGGAAAAGCTTGTTCACATATTCACCATGTCAACACTAGAGATGTTATTTCAATCTCAAAGCCAATTGAAGAGAGAAAGGCTGTTTTAAAACCACAGCTCTTCAGACATAAAGCATCCACTCAGGGTGCTGTCCTGTTCCTCAGAGGAACAGCTTAATACTATTGAACAACTAAACAAAGTAAATTTGTACAACTTACATGGCTGGATATGTGACTTAAATATTTGACCACATTAAAAAATACCAGAAACATAACTTTTTTTATCCCCCCCAAAAAAAAGTTTTCAGCAGAAGTGAAAAAACAGAATGTACAACTTGAGGCCAATTTAACACTCTTTTGTTCATATGGCCTACGCAATCATAGCAATACTCACTGTAAATCAAAGGCACCAGGAAGCAGACCTCCAAGTATTCTGATGCAGTACCCAGGACTTACCTAAAAAGAGCTTCTTTGTCAAATACAGTGTCTGCAGGCATATTCACAGGAATAAGAAGGTCTGGATGGGAATCAAGATGAATAAAGCTGATGTTACTGGCAGGAAGATGCTTTGAACCAATGGCACGATAGATGAAAGGCAGAACCTAAAAAAACGACAAATAAAAATATTCCTATTGTAACCAGTGAACTGAAAAATGCAACGGCTTTAACAACAAAAACATTAGTTCCTCTCTTACTCCTTCAGATTTCGGGTTAGAGGGAGAACAGGACAGAAGACAATACAAAGGAGAAACAACTCCAGCAAGAGAGCTCACGAACTGTAACCTTTATGAGCCGAAGAGTTTCACACATGAGAAGCTGCTGAAGAATCACAGTCTACTCTCTCTTTCCTTCTTTACAGAAGTCTTGTTTGCAGAAGCTCTTCTTGCTGCTCACTCAATTCAATTCCTAGTTTTTTAATAAGTGAACCCCAAGAACGCCTTTCCTCTTCTGCCGAACATTGCCCCCACATTGCCTTCTCCATGCTATAAAGCTTCTTCACCATGCGCAGGTGCTATGGGGATAAAAAAAACTCATTGCTTGTGTTTTAGAAGTTAACTGAGATTGAAAACTGACTCCACCATCATTTAAACTGTATCTTATCTTTTAGCCTATCCTCCTTGAAGAAAGGGTTTAATTCCTAATCCCTACGTGATTTAGTGGCTGCAGTAAAAACATTACCTTTCTCAACTGCCCACTGTCATCCCCTGCTAAAGGTCTTCACTCAAAGCTGACAAAAATGGCAGATGAGGCAAACTCATCAACTTGTAGTGCAGCAAACCACTGAAGTGCAATCCTGTAGGGTGTTAAAATGAGAAAACTGATGGGTGATCCATGACACCTGAGACTGAGCTGTAGGACATGGAGTCCCTCCCACAGTTATGGGGCAGTAACTGCTTTAGCTGCCAGCACAAATCCAGCACTGTGAGTTTCAGCCCTGTTCTACAGGGAATGCGAAGACTGTAAAAGAACTGCACAACAAAAATTACACATGATCTCTACAACAGAACCTGAGTTAATTTTTTGGCGCAAAACTGATGAAGATGACAAATCCTGTGTATTGCATGGGCATAACCATACAACAAGCCTGACAGCTGAAATTTGGACCATATTCCATCTGTCTAGCAATGAATTCCTCAATTTACCCACTACATGTGCAGTTACAGGTACACCACTGCAACAGCAGATTAAAAAAATGTCTGAAATAACAGGGGGTTCCCTGATCCACAACTTTCACTTCTTTGGGAAAAGGAAGTAATCTGGCCTACCAAACAACCTACAGTCTTCGCAAGTAAAGTTTCACCTCAAGTAGTAAGTGTTACTACAAACTGTAAGACTATGAGAGGATGGAGAAAGACATGGTAAACTTAGCAGAACCTCTAAACTTGCAAGTTCTCCTGCTTTGGATCAAGAACAAAAT
This sequence comes from Buceros rhinoceros silvestris, assembly GCF_000710305.1. NCBI lineage: Eukaryota > Metazoa > Chordata > Aves > Bucerotiformes > Bucerotidae > Buceros > Buceros rhinoceros. The sequence continues at coordinate 1,219 of NW_010413386.1, read as the reverse complement.
TTCCTGTACACCAGGTGTTACTGTTAATCAAAGTAGGAGGCATCTAGTAGCACCTTGCCCTAAAGGGTGTCAGCAAAGGACCATACAAAGGTTCTGTGAAGTTTTTCTTATGCTTGGGGAAAACACAGCATACATATTTAGTATGAATAGACTTTGTTAACTGAAAAGAGAAGTACAGAGAGCAAAACAAAGCTGAACGATTAACAGTCATTATCTCAGTACTCCTATCATGGTGACACTCTGAGCCCTTGGTTACCATGGAAAAACAGCTATCACAGCATCATGTATTTCATTCTTAGCAAAAATAACCTGTGTTAAACGATTTACTTACAAGTTCAGAATATTTTTTTAAAATAAACTTTATTATGCTAAAATTTTGTTTACAAGACTCTGACAGTGTTAATATCTTTCATTTTTACCTCCACAAGGTCTTCATGCCCCAGCAATCCTCACCGAAATTAGCATGCTTCCACACCACTGGCTAAAGAATCTGTTTACTTAGGGCTAAGGCCTCAATAAACCCCTTGTTTAATTACTTCACTGAAACCTGAAAGTTCCAGATTCAACATTTCTCATCAAGTGGCGGTCACTCTGCCTGCTAGGGTGTGATTGCATTTACCCACGTGCTGCCCACGTGTCACACGCTGTGTAGGGGTAAGCTTCCAGGCACTGCACTGATGCCTAGCTAATTCTAAGAGGAGTGTAACACAGGTATTATCTCCTTTTAACTACAGCAAATACAGCCCAAAGAAGAAAGAAAAAAGGGAATAAAAAGTCAGCAATAATTAGTGTAAAATACATCAAAACCCGATCCTGGCATTAGTTAACTTGAATCACTGAGTCAGGAAGGAAATTCAGGTCACCTGAGCCCTGAACTTCCTTTATGTTTCAGTGGTGAAACGCAGGTTTAGGGTCTGTGCACGGCTGGGGAGGCGGGACTATTCCCAAGGAAGCGCCCGGAGCGGGGGGACCCCGGCGACACCGCGGAAAGGCGCATCCTCCCGGGAGGCTGCTGGGGACTGCACAGGGGATCCGCTGGGCACCTCCTTTCCCTTCCACCTACCAGACTAAGTCTCCAGCCGTGGAGAAAGAAAGAAAGAAACAAGCAAAGCTGTTCCCCATGAACCACCCGAGGGACTCCCCATTCCACCACCCAGCGCCGGGCACTCACGTCCTGGTGGTCCTCCACCACCCACACCGGCAACGCCGGGTAGGCCCG
>NW_010413385.1:28528-33054 GCF_000710305.1 Buceros rhinoceros silvestris | reverse complement strand
CCTCCATGTTGAACCCAGGACAGAAACGTATAAAAACAAGTGTTCTTACAAGTCTATTTTTCCCTCTCTTTTCAGGTGCTGAACACTTGTAGAGTTGGAGATATTTTTATATGCATGCAAGAGTTCATACTATAAATAGGCTCATATATGCTGAATTCTGCCTTCAGAAAATACAGATCCTGGTTCAAAGGGTAGGAAGAATAAGCAACCTGATTTAGTTGAAGATGTTACCTGCTCATTGCAGGGGAGGTTGGACTAGATGAGCTTTAAAAGTCCCTTTTAACCTAAACTGTTCTATGATTCTAAGAAGGTAAACAAACAGGAACAGAATAGGAAAGAAAGACAAGAGACTGATGAAATTGCACATTTTGAGAACGTATCTATTGACCCTCTCATCTTCCTATACACTCTCAGAGAAAATAAGAAGGAAGGAAATAAATATTGGCCTACACTTTTCTATTCAAACATTTATTAATGATAATGCTCCTTGTTTAACAGTATTTTGCATTTAGTGTGACTCTTCTGGCCCTTCGCACATTGAAAGATGCAAGATGTAGATGTCACCCTCTCTGTTATGGAGGGGAACAAATAAGTAGAAACAAAGGTTATGACAAACCTGTTATCATTACAAGTGGTTATTCTCTGCACTCCAGACTTCAACTCCAGTTTGCTCAGACCTTCCCTGATGCTACTTGTTTTGCTATAGCTCATATATTTTTGTTCATGTATAATTTCCATGGATGTTAAGAAATCTACCCAGTGTAAAAAATAACCAAAAGCAGAAGAAAAAGAGCATTCTGGGCCACCTAGTAGTACTTAATGTAAATATTTAGAGGAATTAAAGTATATGGTAGAAGGGATTTAAAATATTAATATTATTTAAAATATCAGATACAATGTTTATCTTTGAAAATAGATTTTTAAGAAAATTAGTAAAAAAGACTTTATTTACAGAACTCAATAACAAACACATGTATATTTATGAAGGAATGTCATAATAAACAAACAATACAAATCCCTGAAGTATGTCGTACTTTTTCTTGAACATCATCACCACATATGATGCCCTTCTTTATAATGAGAAGCTACAGTTCTGAGGATGTCTATTCTGTAAGTCTAATAACTAATATTGGTTAATCTGTTCCTAATCAACAGAGCATTTTAAGAAAGGACTTTAACCTAATTCTTTCTAAACATAAATATTTTATGAAGTGTATCTGTATGTCGAACTGTTAACTGACTGTTCTTGTTATGTCTGAATAAAGGACTATTCAATAATGATCTTTATGAAGCTCATGTGAGCCTTTAATTGATGAAAATGTGCTGGTTTGCAATATATATCTTTTCTGTAATCTTCAGTATCTGTATTTAGTTTTTCCATCCTGTCTTAGCAACTGCAGTCCTTTGTATCCCAGTTTGTGCATCCTGAGAAGCTGCATATAGATAGGTTGTAATCTTGTTAATTTGTTAGTCTATTTGGCATCTATGTATACCATTATTAAAGGTTTCAGTCATTCCTTCTTGTGCTCCTATATCCAGATACTCACATTCTCCATTCATTTTCTATTCATACAATTTTAAAAGTCTATTACAATTGTCTATAAAGGAATACAAGATAAGGTTATATAAACAGTATTTTTTACTTTTGAGATTCAACAGGTATATCACTGTTTGACCAGATCTAGCAATGAGAATTGCCAAACTGGCAAGAGGATTGTCCTGGTTTGAGTAAGAACAGAACTAATTCTGTTCAGTGATTTTGCTTTCCAGCTCTGTCTCTTCTAAGTCTCTGCACTGTCTGAAGTTAACGGTGTGGATTTGCAGACAGCATCTGCTTCTGGAAGTGACAACATCCTATATCCAGATACTCACATTCTCCATTCATTTTCTATTCATACAATTTTAAAAGTCTATTACAATTGTCTATAAAGGAATACAAGATAAGGTTATATAAACAGTATTTTTTACTTTTGAGATTCAACAGGTATATCACTGTTTGACCAGATCTAGCAATGAGAATTGCCAAACTGGCAAGAGGATTGTCCTGGTTTGAGTAAGAACAGAACTAATTCTGTTCAGTGATTTTGCTTTCCAGCTCTGTCTCTTCTAAGTCTCTGCACTGTCTGAAGTTAACGGTGTGGATTTGCAGACAGCATCTGCTTCTGGAAGTGACAACATTTGACATTTACAGTTACTACCAGGGACTGGGATGCAGAAGGGCTCTTGCTTATACTTTCTCCTGTGAAAACCAAGGTCACTGATAATCTCGTGTACCATGTTGGGGGTGCGGTAAGTTAAAAGCAGGAGCAGACAGGACAGGTAATTCTAAACTGACCAACAAGGTGTTCCATTTCATAGATATCATATTCAGTATAAAGGTGAGGGATCACGGGGGTCTAGATCTCTTCTTCAATGGGTGGCATCCAAGGAGGACTCTGTTCGTTCTGCCTTTAATCCCAATCTATGCATTCCTGAATCCATTTCCAGAGTTCAGCTTCTGTGTCTGGTTCCTGTCTGCTGCTGAGCCCAGCCTGAGCCTTCCCCTGTATCTGCCAACAGCATCAGTGGTGATCATGACGTGTTTGCCATCAGGGGGATTGAGTTTGGTATTGGTTTTGTGTATACTTTTATATAATTAATTTTATTACTATTATTCTCATTAAAGCATTTTTAGTTTTCATTTCCGTAAGTTCATAAGTCTCTCTCCCTTATTCCCTCCCTCTCCTCATTTGGGGGGTTGGGGGGGTGGGTTGGGGGAGGGACGCATGTAATAGAGAGCATCTGTCGTTTGTCTAGTTGCCGACCCAGCCCTAACCTATCAAAGGTTATGATAAGGATATCTAAGGATAGATCAAGAGTAGCTTGTAAAAAAAAAAGGTTTGATCAAGAATTCAGAAAAGAAAGAGTAGCAGAACTCAGATCATGAAAATGAGTTTGGAAAGACCGGGAAGAATGATACCTCTACAACCTGAGTCATTTTCACAACAATGTAAATTCACTCAATCAGTACAACAAAATGCTTTAGAATCATGGACAGAGATGGAACTGTTCCTAATATGGAAACAGAATCTGAAGAAAAAACGTGTTGGTTTGTTCTGTATTATTCTACCATATAATAATACCATTAATAATGGAAGAGGGGAGCATATTGTTGTGGTTTAGGATTCTGGCTCCAGGGCAAGGGGAACTGTTTGACCCTTGTTTGGGCACTAAAAGAGGTTTTGCCACCCTTGCTATGGTGTGCTCAAGAAGTGTGGGGGAAAAGGTACTGGCCCCAGTAAATGGCGCTGTGAAATGCAGCCCCTGGCTGCAATTTCATGCCCATCCCTGGCTCAGGCCGTGTCAATCAACTTCTCTTCGAATAACACTATAAAAGACCCAACCACGTTGCTTCTTTGGCACATGTTTTTGCAGTTCAGAAGTAGAAGGACGAGAAAGAGAACCCTGAAGCAGTCACCTCAACCACAAGAACTTTTCTTCACTATACTGGTACAGTAAAGATCTTCCATGTGGCAGGTACACTTTTCACTTTGCTGATTACTGGCGGGGGTGGAAAGAAGAGGCACTGGGAGGCAGGAAACCTGGAAACCCCACTCCCTGTACTGAGAATAACCACCAGCAAGGGAGGAGAGAAAGGGTCCAAGAGCCAAGAATGAAGGCCCTGCTGGAATGCTGAGAGAGACTCAGAACATCCCCTGGAAACCCAGTGACTAACTTTTACAGCTGGGCTGGTGTGGCACTGGAGATATCGGCCTGAGGGATGCACAACTGCCACCCCACATGGAATGGAAAATGGCTGTGCTGAGCCATCTCCTGTGGGAAGGAGAGAGGCGCTACACATGCGAAGGAAGTTTGTCCTGCAGATCAGCCTGGAACTTCAATGCAAGAGGTTAAAAGGACTGTGCTCTCCCCACTCCTCTATGGTCCTCCCCCCACCATCTCCAGCTCTGACCATGTGTGTGAGGGCTCATAGTAAGTGGAGGGGTGGAGTGGAGGGAAGGTATATATATTTATGTATTTAAGATCACCGTTCTCTCTTTTTTTCTGTCCTACCCAATTTAAGTTATGATTTGCAGTTTTCGGTGTTTTGGATTACATTAATATTCATTCCTCCCTATTCAAGCCTGCTTCTTTGCTTGCATCCATAAGTGGCATGTGAAGCCCTCCATTCATTTCCCAGGTCAAACACTTCAGTTTCTTTTGTTTGCCTCTTGGAGAAGGAAAACATCCTCTGAGAACAAATTGTCGCTTTTGCTGTCTTTCGGTTCTTTCAAATGGTGAGACATATATAAAAATGAAGAGTTTTCTGAAAGAAAAATTAAAACTGTGATTAATGAGAATGAAATTCTCCCAAAGAGCAGGAAGCCTGGTCAAACTAAGAACTGAATAAAGGGATGCTAAAATACAAATATGTATGTATACAAACTGTACAACTTATTGTTGAGAATAAAAAAAAAAACTTTTTTAAGAAATTATAAGGAGTTTCCTTCAAATTTATTACAAAGGATAGTGAAAGATTATCATAT
>NW_010413385.1:25336-28432 GCF_000710305.1 Buceros rhinoceros silvestris | reverse complement strand
GAACTCATCTGAGATCAGTGAAAGACTATCTACTTGGATTAGGTCACATCTGCTGGAATGTTCTTTAGATTTATTAGCTAAAATAACTGTGAAGCACTGTGAATTCAGTTAAGTATTTAATATAAAAAATTCCGTAAAATGACAGTATTCATTCTTATTCTAAAATAGAATGACTTCACAAATTAGACATGTTATTTTTTTTAAATTCTGCTGTACTAAGAGCTTCATTTAAATGACAAAGCAAAATGAAAATATAAAATAGAAAAAAGTTTGCTACTCATAAAAGACAAATCTGAAAACAAACCATCCAAAGGTCAGCCAAGTTCAGAGAGACTTTTCTTCGATCTGCATTTAGGAATCTGCAGACAATCTACAATAAACTTTCAAATTTCAAAATTTTCCTGTCTTGGCTATCTGTTTCCCCTTGTGGCCAGTTTCTCAATTATGATGCATTAAGTTTTATATCCCTGTATAGGTAAGCTGTTCAAATAACAACAAAATAATTTTATTTTTTTATATAAACATTTTTTTTCCTCCAACATAAAATATGCATGTTCTATGGAACTTTCACACCATAGAGATAAAGGGACCACTAGCAAGAAGGGAGCTAGCATTTTATTCTTTATCTATGCCTGACTACTAGAGCCTGCAAAATACTCTACTTGCAATTGTATTGGAGAAAAGACAGAAGCACTTTTCTTCCTTTGATCTTCAACTTGGCTATCCCTTGCTTGAATTAAAATTCAGCCTTTAATATCGCTTAGTAACTAATTTTATTTTCAAACAACCCTCAACAAATTGAAAAATCAAACAGCTGACACCTCTGTCTCAGGCAGACATTGTTTTTAAACTAGTAAAATCTCTGTAACAATTTCTAAGCTTTATCTTCCTGTCAGAAAACACAAATTATACCAGTACATCTGATCATGCAGTACAGGTTTTGTGGTTAATAATGTTTGTAAGAAAAGACAAAATGGATTCTTCCACTTGTTGAAGATGCACAATGACTGCAGTTAGAGGAAGAGTAATTTCTTGCTTGTAGAGAAGTAAAAATTCAGGTCAAATGTAGTTAGATGAGATCCCTCTTTGAAGTACACTTCATTGTCAGAGCTGAATAATGAGCTGAATAGCAAACTTATTTTTCATTCCTTATTGAGAATGTTGTAGGATATAGGGAATGGGAGTGGTAGCAAAATTACTGTTGTTCTCAGTTTTTTTGTTGTTTTGTTTGTTTGTTTTTTTACTTATATGAGCTAAGCTTGTCTCATAGCCAGTCTTAAATCACTCAAATATATTTAGCACATATGTACACATTCAACACCACACACTGAATTCAGTGGGATTTAACCATTGTAGTACTTCATTAAATTCAGGGAGTTTTCTTGATTTTTGGTGTTTGTGGGTTTTTTTACAATACCTATATGAAATAAATACTATTAAAGCAAGCACTTCATAACTTTAGATAGAATTATTAACATCTGCATAACCAAGGGAATAACATCATCATACCAGGGGAAAAAAACCAACAACTCTTTTCTGTCAAAATAATACCTTTTTACTTCTCATTTCTTCTATATGTAAACATCATGCGGCACAAGGGCAAAGTTCAGATTTCAAAATTAGTTGTCTGTTTTGTGTTTCAGCATTTTATTTCCTGTGAACCACAGTTTTAAGGTATGAAAAACATAACACCGTACTGTTACAGTGAAACTCAAGCCTGAAAACTGATGCAGGAATTCATTTTTACAGAACATTTGTTTTCAGAAAACTTGGTAATATGGAGTAACGGCATGTAGAGCTAGTGTGTTTAGCTTAATGGTATAGATATGGGCCATGTTTCCACACCATCTGGTTGACTTGCTCCCTGTTTCTGTCTAGGGCTCTGGTCCCTTAATCACCCCTGTGTGTATGTGCTCATTTGCCCTTGGATCACCCCTTCATTTAAGTGGATATTTCCTTCCAAAACAAAACCATGTCAGATTTGACGGAATAGCTGCTCCACGGTCTGTTCCAAACACACAGTGTAAATGTGTCATGCATGACTTCTTCCACCTGGCATAGTCAGTCCTCTACGTCTTCCTGAGTGGGACTTGCACCTTAGATACGTCAACATGCCCCCACACTGTGCTCCAAGACAACACATGCTGCTAGTGCCCTCTGATCAAAGGCATCATTCTTTCATTATGTTGGGTGTTTTGAACTGTAAAAAACCACGTGAAAACATGTCTCAGGAAAACTCAATTCAAATGCCACTGGCTCTGTATTAGCCACCATTCCAGTCCTGTATTTCCCTTCCTGACAAGGCTGGAAGGGAAATACAAACGTCAGGAAGGGAAATACAAACCAATATCTGCAGCTGGCTGTGCAGCCAGCTCCTTCTCCCAGAATACTTTGCCTGGGTTGGGAACTAGCAACAGGCATCCAATCACACAGTTGTGCTTACGATCTTCCTTACACAAACTTTAGGATTGTCCCTTCCTCCAAAGCAGTAGCTGTGACTTTATTGTTTATTTAAAAAATAAGAGAGGAAAAAGGACTTAACGTTAACATATTAACCAAGTTGTTAAGGACTTTTCTTTGCATTAAATTCTCTCTTCTGTCGGAGGAGATTCTAATGAATCTCTTCCATCTTCCAAGAGAGGACCATACCAGACAAGATACGTATATTAACCTAGGTGACATCATCCTTTACTGTCCATGTTGAGTCTGGGCTGGAGCCCAGACAAATGCATCTATTCTGAAAAATACTAATTTTATGAAATATCTCATAGCTGATATGTCATTATGACATACACTTTAAGTGGGAAGGTGGTCATAAACACCTCAGATTTGGATTCTGATCAAAATCAGAGTTGCACATATATAGTTAAAACTAAAATATAACAATCTTTTTGTCTACTCATTTTAAAATCTGCTTCTAACTGTTCATTTTCCCTGTTAAAGATTTCCAAGAAAAGTAGGTGGAGGATTCTAGTGGTAAGTAGAACAATCTTTTAAAAAACTAAATATTTTTAATAGTTTAATATTTCTTTTCTGTGTAGGGGAGATGTAAGAACAATGTGGATATGAGAGAGGAAAAAAGGGGGAAATGCCTGC
>NW_010413385.1:0-25255 GCF_000710305.1 Buceros rhinoceros silvestris | reverse complement strand
TGCTGAACCAAAAGGGTTTCTTTTCACGTGCCTAATTAGTACACGAGGCAGAAAAGGGGGGCTGTGTGTTCCAAGCCTCCTGGTAGCTCTATGCCTTAAAAAGATAGATGTGAAAAGTTCTGAGAGCTTTTCTTCACTAGAGATGCTGCTGCTGCAAGCTATCCCATACCAATTGTATAGTGTGACTACTCTTTATGCATAGCAGCAGATGATTAAGACATCTGATACCCAGCAGATTGTTCTGAGATGTGGGTGTAAGAGAACATTCACACACAAAGGTTAAACTACTCACTGTCACTGATGGTGCTCTGGTTACAAATTTTCATGCCTTGTGTGAAGATGAGCTTCACAGCAAGTTTATAATTGGATATAGTCATTTTCAAAAGACAAACGTATACAAGCAGCACTGTAACCACTGCATTTTATATCAGCTCTTTCATACTGAACAAACATTTAAAAGCACCTCCAGACTGGTTTTCTTCCGATGACAATACACAGCACAACAGACTCTAATTTACACAGGACTCTGAGTCATTGTATCACAAACTGCATTGAATGCCGTAATACCCAGTAATAGATGAATCTTGTACAAAGACTTTCTCAACTGCATTATATCATTTGACATGTGCTTTTAAAATACTGCTAGGATTCTCCATAGTTTCTTAATTTAATATGAAGGAGCTACCACTACTGGATTTTCATGGTTCTAGCTCTGTCATGATACTTATTTTAACACATTTAGTATGACTAAACTGCTCAGAGAAGAATTTTCCCAACACCAGAAACTCTTATTTAAAAAAAAAAACCAAACAAAAAACCCTCACAATTTTGAACTTTGAAAAAAAATTTCTAAATGTTCCAGATGAACAAAAGGTTTTCTGGAAAGAATAAAGTCCAAAACACACTTGCAGCTTGGGTGCTTTTAGCAACTGATGAGTAAGAGTGTCTAACAATACTAACAAATACATCTAACATATATGAAGTCAGACAAAAATACCAGGAGGCCTGTGTGGATGAACAAGGATCTCCTTACCAAACTCAGAGTATCATAAAATGTTTTGGGTTAGAAGGGACCTTTAAAGGTCATCTTTAAAGGTCCCTGCAGTGAGCAGGGACATCTTCAACTAGATGAGGTCACTCAGAACCCCATGCAACTTGACCTTGACTGTTTCCAGGGGTGGGGCATCTACCACCTCTCTGGGAAATCTGGTCCAGTGTTTCACCACCCTCATTGTAAAATATTTCTTCCTTACACCTGGTCTAAAACTACCTTCTTTTAGTTTGCTCTGTCACTATAGGCCCTGATAAAAAGACTGTCCCCATCTTTCTTATAAGACCCCTTTAAAAATTGAAAGGCCCCAGTAAAGTCTTCCCAAAGCCATCTTTCCTCCAAGCTAAACAACCCCAACTCTCTCAGCCTGTCCTCATAGCAGAGCTGCTCCAGCCCTCTGATCACTTTTGTATCCCTCCTCTGGACGTGCTCCTTCAGGTTCACGTCCTTCTAGTGCTGAGGACTCCGAAGCTGGACATGGTACTCCAGGTGAGGTCTCACTAGAGCGCAGTAGAGGGGCAGAACCATCTCCCTCAACCTGCTGGTCTTTTGATGCAACTTGGGATACTGTCAGTTTTCTGGGCTGCGAGAGCACATTGTCATCTTATGTCCAGTTTTTCATCCACCAGTACCCCCGAGTCCTTCTCCACAGGGTGGATCTCAATTCTCTCATCGCCCAGCCTGTATTGATACTAGGGATTGCCCCAAGACAGGTGCAGGACCTTGCACTTGGCTTTGTTGAATCTCATGAGGTTCACAAGGACCCACTTTTCAAGCTTGTTCAGGTCTCTCTGAATGACATATTGGCCTGTCAACCCAAACAGGAAAAGGAAGCATGCAGGGACATGAAGGAAACAAGGATTAGTAACCTTGGTGGAATGCAGAAATCTTGTCTGAGCATCCAGGGATAGTTAGGAAATCTAAAGCTCAAATGGGTCTCAAAGTGGCCAGTGAAGTCAAAGACATCAAGAGGGCTTCTATAAGTACATAGGTGACAAAAGGAAGACTAGGAAAAGTGTGGGTCCATTGCTCAACAAGACAGGAGACCTGGAAAAGGCTGAGGTACTGAATGCCACCTTTGCCTCAGTCTTTGTTAGCAAGACCCACCTTCAGGACACCCAGGTCCTAGAGACTAGGGAGAAAAGCTGGAGCAAGGTAGAAGAGCATCGGATCAGGGAATACCTAAGCAAAATGGATTTATTTAAGTCCATGGACTTATGGGGTGTTGATTGTGCTGGCAGGTGTAATTGTGGGGCTGCTCTCATTAATCTTTGAATGATTATCACGACTGGGAGAAGTGCTAGAAAACTGAAGGAAAATTGAAACGGATACCTTTACAGGCCAAATTTCTCTTGCCTCATAATCTGAGGTTTGGGCTTATTTAGTTTCATTTCAGACTATTTATTTGTTTCCATACTGGGCTGATCTTTTCCTTCATGTTTTTTGGTGTGTGTTCTTACTTTTCTACCTTTAGGAAACCACTATGACAACTCCGTAAAGCGTTATCCAATGTCTCTGTTATTCTTTTTTTTTAAAGAGAATAATTCTAACAGCTACTGCACTACCTGTGTTAATGCTCTTCATTATGCAGCCGATTGGACACCTTTAAGGGCTGGCTTATTTTCAGTTTTTCTGCATGCTTTCATTGGCAGGAAAATTATTAAGCTTGTATCTCAGTCGATATTTTGTATTTGATTAGAAACTGCCAAAGGATAGCTGGATTGTTCCCTGACCTTTCTGTCATTCAAGCTGTTAAACATCTACAGACGTACTGTCAAAATAGATACAAAACCTGTCTGCCATGTTAATGATTAGCCACTCTAGAAGACAGATTGCATAGGCAGATAATGAGTTGTTCATGTTGCTTGTCATCATTCAAAGACAGTTGATAGAGCAACTGAGCCCATAGATAAGTGTCAGATGCAAACTATCTGGCTGTGCACGCAGAACATTTTTGAACCATAGCTGGACTTAACTTAAAACCATCAATATTGAGTTTTTAAAAAGCAGAACAGAAAGGCAAATTCTAACATTTTACAAATGTGACAAGCAACCCAAAGGTGTCAAAAAGCTACGGACCTTATTTTCTTCCTTTTTTTTTCCTTTCCCCCACAGGAATGTGAAATAAATACTAGAAAATGACCTTATGAGGTCATTTTCCATGAAAGGTCTATTCCCTTCCTTGGGAATTCTTGACAGTGTATGCTGGATGGGTGGGACTTTGGTATATTCCTCTCTTTTCACTTTTCTTCCAGAGGTTTCTCTTGGTGCTTCTGTCACAGCATCTTGGATATCTCGAGATTCTCAGAAAAAATGTGAAAAGTAGCAGTGTTGCTACTTCCACACTGAAGTTGAAATATAAATTCTTTTGAATGTTTACAATATCATCAATGGGTTTGGCTGGGCTGGTCAAAAGACGAATGATAGCTGCACTCTACTAACCCCTTTTACACCCCAAATTTTCTGCCATACTCAATTTTACATTAATGCCATGAATGCCAGATCCTCCTTATTAAACCCTCTCCTTCCCCAAAGGGGAAGAGAATGGGAATAAGGGGGAGAGGCTTATGAATTAGTAAAGAAAAGTAGAACTGCTTTAATGAAAATAATAACAATAACATTAAATATATGCAAACATATACAGAACCAGTATTGAACCCAAACCCCCTGATGGCAACCACGTCATGATCACCACTGATGCTGTGGGGAAGGCTCAGGCTGGGGTCAGTGGCCGATGGGAACTGGATGCAGAAGTTGAATTCCAGAACTGGATTCAGGAATGCACAGCCTGGAAGCAAAGCCAGAAAAACAGAGTCGTCCTTGGATGTCGATCATTGAGGAGGGAATAAGGGGGAGAGGCTTATGAATTAGTAAAGAAAAGTAGAACTGCTTTAATGAAAATAATAACAATAACATTAAATATATGCAAACATATACAGAACCAGTATTGAACCCAAACCCCCTGATGGCAACCACGTCATGATCACCACTGATGCTGTGGGGAAGGCTCAGGCTGGGGTCAGTGGCCGATGGGAACTGGATGCAGAAGTTGAATTCCAGAACTGGATTCAGGAATGCACAGCCTGGAAGCAAAGCCAGAAAAACAGAGTCGTCCTTGGATGTCGATCATTGAGGAGAGAACTTGACCCTCATGATCCCTCAGCTTTATACTGAATATGTCGACTATGAGTTGGAACATGCTGTTGGTCAGTTTAGGGTCACATTTCCTGTTCTCTCCTCCCCAGAGGTGCAGCCTCTAGTTACTGCACCCCCACCGTGCTGCATCCCAGTCCCTGGTAGTAACTGTAAACGTCAAGTGCTGTCATGCTAGAAGCAGACACTGTCTGCGAAAAACATGCTGTTAACTTCAGACAGTGCAGTGACTTAGAAGAGACTGAGCTGGAAAGTAAAATCGCTGAACAGAATTATTTCTACTCTAGCTCAAACCAGGACAAATATTTAACTATCCAATAAAATAATAATATAATAATGATATAATTTTAATATTAAGTTTGATTTGTATGGATTATTTTTACCTTAAAATGTCCATGTACAAAGGATGGAATGACCAAGCCATGATAATTACAGATCAGAAATTAAAAGGGAGAAAAATCCCTTGCTTCCACTAGATCACAGAAAATTTACTGTGTATGTTCCATTGGGTAAGATTTACTTAAGGAAAGTACTCAGAGCATTTGGATGCTTACTTTCTTCAGTGACATCATAAACTTAAAACTGCTAACCTTAAAACTTCTTTTCAACTGCCACTTAACCTGGAGGTACCTAAACGAGCCAGAAACCTTTTATGAATATTTTCTTCAGTCCTGAATTGATCTGATTTCATCCCCAGACAGTTGGCATTTTCTCAAATTATCCGAAGAGAGATTTATTTTTTAGACTTATGGAATACATTTATGGATCAGAAAGTGAAATTGTAACTGTCATTTTATTTTCTATCATAAGTGATCAAACTCCTTTTTTAAAAATGTCAGTGATTAAAAATCCCCCCCAAACTTGAAATTGTGGTTAAGGCATTAACTTTTCCCCACCCTTCTAAGGCAAATTAATCTCAGATAGTTTGTAACACATCTGTGTTTGGCTGGGTGTTGCCTCCACATTCTGGCCAACACATCCAATGTACAGGTGCTCAGGGCGCAACAAAAAATGTGGACCTAAGACTTAGCAGGTAAAAAGAAATTCAGTAGACGTCTTCTATTTCTTGAACATATATTCCTAGTCCTTAATTTTCCTGGAAAACAAATAAACAAGAACTGCCATCATTACTGTGAAATTAAAGCAACATCTTTTACCTTGTGAAAAATAAAGTAGAAACTTCGACTGTCAGAACTGGCGTTCCTGACTGCAGATCCCATGTAAATAGTCTTTCTTGCAGTTTCTTTTTCACATGGAAATCAAGCAATTTCAGTCAAATCTTTTTCATAATAATTTTCTATTTGCTAGCTGTCAGCATCTGATTGTTCAACATATTGCCTCTTTTGAGGCTATTCCAAGATTCTTATTTAAAGATTTTAAGCTGAGGTGTCTCATATTGTGCTTAAAGGGCCCAAAGGTCAATCACTGAAGAATCTGAGTGAACACTAAGAGAAAAGGTGAGGATATGCAGGACCTACCTGGATATGAAGCACTATCCCTAATAACTAAAATCTTAATAAATTCCAAAGAATCTAGGAATTAAAGCCCCTTTCCTTTTCTGCTTCAGAGTAGATGTAAAATAATATGATGGTTTGGATCAGATGTTCCAAAAGATTTGGGCCTGTAATGAGTGCTCCAAGTTTGCATGAAAGGGGTAGACCTGGAAATAAGGCAGACTGTCTGAATTCTAAGTTTTAATGACAGAAGGAAAATATAGCACTGAAGTTGCAGATGAATAGTTAGAAAAAAGAATGGGTGGCTTTGTGATAGAAAGGTGAAGAAGATGACTTGAGTCATTAATTTTTACTGTTGCTATCACATATGGTTGCAACTGTCTTTAACAGTGATACCTATGATCTCAATTTCTTCTGCTGTTGGTGGTGGTGACTTTATTAGCCCATGTATGATTTTCCTCTTTCTTGTCATTACACCTTGCCTTGCTGCTCCCATTTTTTTAAGTTCTTTAAATGATGCCTGATCTGTGGCAGCATAAAAATTGGCTTTTTTTCTTTGCCTTTTTTTTTTTCTCCCCTCAATTCTCTTCATTACCTCTGTGGCCAATTAATTTTCTTTATTTTACCACCGCCCTGCTTCATAGTTCCCCAGGGTTTGTTCACATACAACAGTGGGTAACATCATATTTCACTTCCCGATTTTCTTTTGACAATTCATTTTGATGAAAATTCAGCACTAAACCAGTAAAGAAGTTGCTGCTGCTGCTTATAGTTTTTGTCTTCCATAAAGACCCTTTTTTAAATTGTTAATTTGAGGAATTTTTTATGTTAGGGTTTATTTTTCATAAAACAGTTTTGGTTTTCGAGAGAATAAACACAAAGCACAAGCTATGTTGCAATCACAACATTTTTTCAGTCCTTTGGACGGTTTAAATTGTCTTCTTGATCTATTTTATTAACAACAGCATCTATCTTCTTGCAGTCAGTTGCAGCCTCATAGTCCTCAAGTGCCACCACAGGTCTATTTATTATTGTTCTAAATTTTCCCCGTTGGCATGTCTTTTGCATTTTCTGATTCCCCTGCAATCTTCTTTCTCTTTGTTTTGTTTTTGACCATTCTTCTGTTCTCCTCTTGCATGACCTAACATCTACCTTGCTTTTTTAATTCTGAAATCTGGTTATATTTCATTACTTGAATGTATTGTTCTGAGATGTGTTTATTTAATTTAAGCCTTATATTCTAACACCTTCTTCACAGAAAGTTTTAATTTTCCTTTCCATTTATTTGGTCATTTGATCTCAGTCCAGCCTGGCATTATGAATTTTGTATTGATTGCATGTCTATTGATTTTCAAAATTTTTGAAATGCTGTTGGTATTGTCTCATCCATTCAACACAATCACAGTTAGGTTTCCTAGTTTCCTATGCACACCACAAATCAAATACTTTCAAAACACAGATATAATTGAACTGATAATTAATTTAAAAGGAAAAAAATGCAACATGTCGTATAAGAATAAAGCAAGAAATACTACACTATTTGATTTGCAAAAAAATAAAATGTTAGTAAACTTTCTGTTTAATGACAAACAATGCTAGCAACCATATATATATATTTACAATTAAAATATCACCACCTTGAAAGAAACCATAAGAAATACTTTGAATTTTCTAGAACTTTAATTTAAAAACTTTTACAAGAAAAGAATATATTCTCTCTGTATGTAGAAGTCTTGTCTTTAGATCTTAGAAAGCCATTCATTGGAAAGACTCATTCTATGGAATCTAATTGGGAGTTCATTAGTCTGAGTTAAAGTATTCTTATTCTGTGAGTTGTCTGACATCCTGACATTACCTTTGACTCTTCCAACGTTAGTTATCTTAGTTTTGACTAGTTCCATTATTTGTATAGTTGAATGGATATTGAAACTTTCCTAAGCCTAACGAGGAAAACAAATGCCTTTCTCACCTCACATGGGGCAGAGTAAACATTCAGATCTTGAGTTTCTTTCCATTTTCTCACATTCTTCAGTGTTTCTTAAGATGTCCACTTTTGATATATATTGAGGGGAAGAAAAAAATCACTGTCTTGACATGAAAAATCAATAAAGACCATAATAGAAATTAATTTGCTTTCACAAATAATACCAGACACCCCCAATACATATATTTACCTTACAATATAATTTCCTCCGGTCAGAATTTCAATGAGCACCATCAGATACATCATTATTTATCAGTTTCCCACACCTGTACACCCTTTCATTACAGCTGAATCCAAATGATATGAGTGGATCATGAATACATGCAACTGTAACTAGAATAACTATAACCATATCTGAAGAAATAATATGTAAGGTATTTCTAGTACCTATTGAATTTATCACAATTTCCTGAAAGGCTTCCTAAAAGATGAGACAGATAAGTTTTAAAATTATTTTTAATCTATATCATTTGTATAGTCCGTATTATTGTCCATCTGTGATTCACTGGCATTGAAGTTACAATAGGTTATAAAGTAAAGAAATACAAGAGGTGTGTTAGGCATTTGGGTGTAGGTGTACGAATATGTGTTGCTTGTGTTGGAAATGTAATTTTCAAATGTACCATTGACTAAAGACAATTGATACTGACTCAAAAAAACCAAAATAGATTCAACTACAGGTCAGAGGCTGGATCTACATGTATTTGTTACATCTAATGAACAAACATAGGCTTGTATTGTGAAAACTGACCTAGTAGCAGGTTACCAATCACTACAATTCAGGCTGACATCTTAAAAAGAAATGTATTGAGATTCCTTATTATCCTAAAAGAACAAAAAAGTTCTTTTAAAGATTATTTTGGTTGAAAGTAAAAGAGAGAAAAAGAATCAGCCTTCCCACAGCTGCTAAAAACTCCAGAGTAGGCTATTGCTTTCTGTTGCTACAAAGAATACTCAAGCCCACTGATCATTTCAAAAAGAAAATGTTTTAAGATTCTCCTTATTAATGGTTCAGTTAACAATCTTATGGCACAAACTAAAACAAAGCTCTTTTCTTCAAACACTTGGCAACATTGCGATTGTTAAGAAATTTTTGGAAGCAACTCATTTCAGCCAGCTAAGTCATGAAAGTACCTAATTAGCAGTAAAAGTTAAACTCCCCATACTTTTAATTTAAATTCATAGCTAAGAGCCTAAGAAAAATAGCATGACAGAATCAGAAAAATTTGTGTCAGGAGGGATTTCTGGTGGTCAGCTAGTCCAATTCCCCCCTGCTTAAAGCAGGACTAGCTAGGACACCTGGCTCAGGGAAGGGTTCAGTTGAAACCTGAACTCCTCCAAGGATGGATAGTCCACAGCCTCTCTGCATAACCTGTCTTGTGTTTGATCACTCTCACACAAAACAATTAAGTAAACAAACAAATAAAATCCTAATATTTAATAGAAATTTCTCATGTTTCAACTCATCCGTTACTTCTGACCTGTTGTTGTGCACCTTCAAAAACATCGTGGCTCAAACTGTCTCTTGCCCTCTGATCAGGTACTTGAAGACATCAATATTTTCTGCTCTTTGCCTAGCTCTTTCAGCCTGTCCTTGTGCATGATATGCTCCAGGTTCTGACCATCTTTCCAAGTTTCTCTAGACTACCACCAGTATGAACCTGTCTCTCTTTTACTGGGAAGCCCAGCACTGGGTGCAGCACACAGATAATGTCTCACCAGGGCTGAGAGAAAGGAATCATATCCCTTGACCTGATGGCAATGTTCTGCCTAATGTGGCCCAGGAGATTGTTGGTCTTCCTTGCTGCAAGAACACACCACTAGCTCACGGTGACCTCGTTCACTAGGACCTACAGGGCATTTTCTATAAAGCTTGTCAACATTTGGACCCCGTCCTGTATCAGTGTGGGAGGTTATTCCCCACCCAGGTGCAGGGCTGTACATTTCCCTTTGTTAAACTTCATGAGGTTCCTGTTGGCTCCTTTCTTCACCTGTAATGACATCCCTAACCTTCTGTGTACTAACTACTACCCCCAACCTGGTATCTTCCACAAAGTTGCTAAGAGTACACTCCACTGTGTCATCCAGGTTTATAAACATTAGACATTATCGTTTCCAGCACTGGTCCCGGAGGGATGCCCGTATTACTAACCACCTTCTGGACTTTGTATTTCCTTGTTCACTTTATTCACCAAACCACATCTCTGCAAGAAGCTTTACAGCCTAACTTGAAAGGTCAAAGACAAATTTTATACCTATGATAGCAGAACTTAATGTGAAGTCAATACAACTTTTCTGTTATTAATTTAATTGAGTTTTCAAATTGTAGAAGCTACTTTACAAGAACTATATAGACTGAAATTAATATACTGAGAGGACAACAAGTGATTTATCAGGGTTAGATGGTCTAAGAACTTCACAGTAGTCCTTGTAACAGAAGGTTTTATATTATTACCTTGAGGTATTCCAAAAATAATTTACTCACAATGCTGTTTTAAAATAGCTCTGTTAAAAATGCCTTTAGCAATGTAATAAATACCTTAAAAATAGTGAACCATGTTATTCAGTACAGTAGCAATTTTCTCTAAAGAACAACCATTTAATATGCATTTGATTCTGTCATATGTTCCACCACTGAATTTTAGATGAACCATGGAGGAGAGCAGGCTTGCTTGAGCCCATTATTTACAGGGTAAGTAACAACAAAAGACAGGGAAATCTCTGTTGGCTTCAGATGAGAGAGGAAAAAAAAATTCCAAATTGCACAGCACCTTATGTACAACAAACATGGAGCCATTTTTTAGGTGAGGCCAGCAATTTGGTATCAGTGAACTGCTATGGACATTGCATTGTCTTTTTCAAGTTTTCTTTTAATCTCCAGCTATATGCTGTTTCTACCATCTTTGAAGTTTTTTTGTTTTCCTTCTGTCATGTATGAAAAGGTGGGCAGCCTTGTGGAAAATCTGATTTTGAGCTGGAATGACATGGGACTTGCCAGGACATTGGGAACTGAACTGCTAACAGTATATTGGGAGTTTCGGTCAGAAACAACTGAGTAGAAAAAACTTCCCTGAATGCATTTTCTGGATTGCTCCTAGTTTGCAATGATATTGATGCTAAAATAAATTAAAATTTTATTTATCTGCTTTAGGGAGTGAAATTCCACAGGAGTCTAACATTTGAGCTGAATGGTCTGGCTTCTCTCCAGCTCAGAGGCATTTTGGAAATACCATAATTCAGAAATGAAAGATTTTCTGGCTAGATTGGCTCTCATGTGAGATACAGATGTCAATGAGAAAATGCTTACACATAGATTTCTCTAATGAAAAGCTGTAGGTTTTATATTGTTGTATTAAACTTTCTTTGCAGTTCAGTTATGTGAAAACTAAAGGCTTGATTTTCCCTTTTCTCCCAGTTATTTTTTTTATACAAATGTGAGCTTCTGTTTGATTAAATGGATTAAAAAATATGTGAGTTTCCTCTAAGAGGTGTAATGGACAAAGGGTAAAAGATAATTTCATCTTCATGCTTAGTCAGACTACCATGACTGCAGTTCCCCTTCAACATGAAGAAAATTTTCTCTCAAAGAAGGTGTCTGTAACTGCTGGCAACTGCTTAGGGAAGAAAAAATAATCCCTTTGTTTATATATTTGTAGTATATTTTTGCTAGTACGGGAAAGAAAGATAGCTGCTCCTATATATAGCAAATGTAGCTCACCATATTTGTTTTGCCTCTCTTTTTTCTTTAATAGCTGTTATTCACACTCGTGGGGGTTTTTTTTGTTTGGTTTTTTTTAAGCAAACTGTTATTTGTTTGGGTATGTTAGGTATGTTATAGGCACTTCAGGCATTTTCATGACTCCTCTAGAGTAATATACAAGCTTGTGATTATTTCCTGTAATGGAAAGAGACAGTTTTGGACTGGTAGAGTACAAGTAATCAAGATTATTAACCTACAAGACTGTAAAAGGTCATGGAGGTAGCAAAAAATATTTAACAGTAAGAGATTAGAGTGAGCTTCTGCATTTCCTGCCCATGTGCTCCTAATGGCAGTGAGGTTTTGTCTATAAGACTAAATTCATGCATGGCTTCATCTCATTATGACACCAAAAACATTTCAGGTAAGGGAAGATTTGACCATTAAAAAAAACTTTTTCTTTTCATTTTAGCCAAAGCATCTAGATTCCCTTTCATAAGAGGGTATAAATGTTAATTTGATTGAGGCTGATTTAGAAAGAAAGGAATACTTCTTCATCATAATTTTGTTCCTTCTTGGGATGGCTCTTTTGAGTTTACTGATGAAGGATTTATATTATGTTCCAGTTAATTCTTCTGATTTGACCCTGCCAAAAGACGGATCCCGGTATTCCTCTATTTTACCTACATAAATTACATCACAATATTATCTTTTTCTCTGTACTTTCATTTCATAATGCAAATATCTTAACTTCATGTCCCCAAACTACTCTGCTTTCTTGTCAGAATGCTTAGAATAGACACTGAATTCCAAGCCAATATTTATTATATCTCAGCAGCTGAAAAGAGTAATTCCTGTACATTTGTACATTATGATTTGAACAAGGTAGTAAACAAATCATTGCAGCATATTTAGTAGAAAACTTCTAAGAATCTTAAACTGCAAACACATGTTGGATGATAGCATTACGAGTAGGACATTGACTATTTTATCAATACTTGGAATTACCATAGAGAGAGTGAAGCAGTATTTTCATTGTGGTTGGTATTAACTGGTATTTTCGTTATTTGAAGTAGGATGGTAGAGAATATTTTATACTTCCAAGTGCTGGCGCAAACTATCAACTCAAAGGGACTAAATACCCTGAAGGTGAGATACTGCAGTTTGTGATTTACTGCCAAACATGCTGCATTTCATGGTAAGCAACGTTTTTCTGTTGACTTCACTCTTGAAAAAAAGCAACAAACAAAACTATAAAAAACAGTGCCTGCCTTTATCTCCAAATGATTAAAAGATAAGGAAAAACCTCTTTTTTTTTGAAGGGGAAAAATAAAAGTGTGTCAAAACCAAATACAACTTCTACAAATGTAATTTTGAGAAAAAAAGAGGAATCTTCTGAGTGTTTCTCGGTTTCTCTTTTTCTCAAGAAATGCCAAAACTGATTACAGCCATTAAACAGGATAGTATATTAATTTAAAAGAAAACTACATTAATTTTGCTGAGAACAGCATTCAGAAACTTAACAAGGATAAAATGGCATACATTAGGAAGAGAAATAGAAGACATTAGCATGTTTTTCTTTAGTATGTAGGACAGATTTAGAACTGCTTTCCTCAGTTTTATTTTTCTTTAGGTAACTCAAGATGGCAGTGTTTCAGAATACTTCAAATTTCTCTGTTCTCATATTCTTAAATGTATTTACCATTACGACTGCACCTCAGGGTTTGAACTAGGTGTGTGCAAAATGTCAGGCACTGGAGAGATCAACACCTTCTGTAATTTAGAGAAAGTCTGTTATAGGAAAGGTATGTAAAATACGGATCTTACTTGCAAAGTCTGCTGCTATGGTCATTCTTACAATGTGTCTACAAATTTTGTGGGGAAACAATTTTTACTTGTAGCAACTGAATGAATCCCGTTTAAATTTGTTAAGCTCCCAGCTTGCTTGCAGGCATTGACTCACAGATATGATGGTTGCAGCAAAAGTTCAGATCTGAAGTTGCAAGGGATAAACAGTAAGAATGGTCCATGCCTGAGGATGAGTTGGATGGGAGCTGGGAAGAATATAAAGGCTTGATCAGCAGTTAATCTAAAATGTTTCTGAATCAATTGGCTGCTGTCCTATGCCAGTTCAGAGACCCTAACAGCTGTGATGAACATAGGATTAATATGCATGAGTAAGTAATTGTCTGTGCAGGCAAGATGATTTGCTTTGACCAGCAGCTCATTCTATTCTATTCCTTCTACCCTCCTTCTTACTAATACTCTAATCATGAATTCTGAACTATTCTGTCCATTATATTGTAGCCAAATCTTTTGTAGAACAACTTTCCAGTTCTTTTTTTCATCAAATTACTGTATATTATATACTTTGTGCCGTTAAACATCCTGGGTGACTACGTCCTTTTTTGTATTTCTGCAACAAAGTTGAGTTAACTCAGTTTTACCAGCCACAAAAGGCACTTCATTCCTCTGTTTGACTCTTCTATGAAGGGTCTATGAGGTATAGTGGGATGACTTGTTTGACTTTCATTGTTAAGATATTCTCCCCTTCATCTCTGCTACATTCCATGTCAAACACCATTATTTCTACCTCTAATGTAATGCCAGCTTCCACAGTTCTTGATGCCCATTCTCAAGTCACATGGCATTTTTTGACTTTTCCGTGAAGTTAAGTATCAGCACCTAGTATGTAAGCTCTGTCACCTGTCACTCTTGTACTTTATTCACAAGAACACTTGCATTTATTTTACTTGTCATATCCTTTTGTTGGCAAGATTAACCATTCCTTACCATCCTCATTCTTCTTAGATCTAGTTTCATCACTTCATTATTTTCCTCAGCTCTTCTAACTCCTTCATTTTTTCTTCCTCAGAAAACAAGAAAACAAACTGGTTATGCTCTCTTCCAGCCTTTCCCCATCTCTGCAAGCAGCTCTCTATCACAGTGCTTTCTTTCATTTCCAGTTTACTAAAATGCATATCGTTTAAGTGAGAGCGATGGCATGTTCATAGTGTGTGCATAATTTCCATTTCATTCAGGCTACTAAAAACTTGAAAACTATCTTATTGCTAAGAGTTAAAACAAACTATCTAGCAAGATACAAATAAACTATTTTTCTCAGAAAGATGACTTTAAATAGTTGGTGGTGTAATTATCAGATGTAAATATGCACAATAAGAAAGAGGCATTAAGTAACAATCGCAACTGGATATCTCCTAAGTAATTATTAGTTTGACCTCGGGCAAGAGTGTACATTCCATGCTATGCATAGTTCTTCCATTAGCAAAAAACCCTGAACTTTAGCCCAGTAATCATTGTTACACTCATAATCTTCTTAATTGGCTAAGGGAACAAGGCATATACACATGAAGCCAGGAATCTATTGTTAGACTAATTAAAATCTTAACATTTGAATCAAAACTCGAAAGCAGCTCTTCTCAGACTAGCTACAGCAATGCTAATACCCAGAGTTCAGATTAATACAAAAAGACTCATTAGTAATAACAACCTCAAAATTATTATAGAATAAAAAACCCCCTTCTTAAGAGCTACGCTTTTCCTCTAATAATTATGCTCATCCTTTCAATGTTTCTCTGGATTGCATGGTTAATGGCAACAGTCTTTCCCAAGCAGAGAGGTGATGAAGTGTCAGAGGGAGTCTTCACGGTCCTGAGTTCTTCACTTGGTAGAAGTATTCTCACAGTGGGAGTCCCTTGCTTCTCAGTCTCAGAATCTGCTTCAAGGTCTTGTTATGGGCTTTCTTATCACAGCCTGCTTTCTTGCCATTCACCCCTAGCTACAGTTTGACTCTACAGCTTGTTGCACTATTGCCTCCACCAACTCAAACTAACGTAGAGGTCTATTTCTTGTTATGAAGTAACTACCTGGGTTTGCCAGAACTTTACCATATTTGATAGTCAGAGAATAACCTCCGACAAGCTAATCAAGAGTCACTTGGTGATTAGGAATTTTTCAACAGAAGGAAAAACAGCTCTGGCCAAGGCAAGTCTGGAGAAGTCCCAAGTCCCTGCACTGAGGAGTCAATGTAAAACTCGTGGTTTTCTTCTAGTAACGGCAAAATCATATTTAGTGAGGCACATCACTAGTGAGGTTTTAGATAATTTATAATGCTGATTTGGTCTACTTACCAAAAGGGCTAACTTAATATTCTAGAGTCCTTTGCTTGCCTCTGCAGAACCACTCTAGCTGATATGTGCATTGAACAACAACAACAACAAAACGTTTACTCTGCAATTATGCTGTAGACAGAAAAGGATAGGATCCAGTTCAAATGGGGGGGACCATGTGTGCTGATTATGAGGTCATTTTAATTTTGGGGCAAATATATGATGCGTCAATGATTAATGACTACAGCATTCACTTTATAGTGGGTCATCATGAGGGCAGATTTTCACCAATTTCACAGTTGCTCTTGGAAAAACAGTGGGAGTCATTGATACATCCATTTTTGAAAAATCATGTTATTAACCTAGATTCCAAACCTTCCACTTAGAAACTTGATTTTAAACCCCTTAGTCTGAAGCTTCAGAGAGCTTTCCCCTGGATAGGCAGTATCATTTCCTCCTACTTTTGCTCTTGATTCTGCATTTTAAAGGGCAGGATTAGCATACCTTCTTTGACATGGACAGGTTTTACAACAAATGTACTAACCATAGTAGAACCAAAACCACTGAACAATAAATAAAATTAAGAGCTTAATTTCTTGAAAAGTTCAGGGATAACCATTTAAGAACAGGAATACTTTAAGAAGAGATAGAAGTTTCTTTGCAAGAGTCTTGCAGAAAGTTGATTGCTACCTTAAGCTTAGTTTATTGTATCTGCAGAAAAGAGTGAGGCTGGCATGTGTTCTTTTTTAAAATGAAAATATTGCAGACACAGACAGGAAAAAGATTAAGAGGAATTCAGTTACAGTAATGGAGAATTTGAAATAAAATTGAAGCTTTTATTTTTATTTTCTCTGCATTGACACTAAATGCGTCCATCATACCTTAGAATCACTGAGGTTTTTTTCAAATTTCTGTATGAATAAAGCATTTCCTGGTATTTATTATTTCTATAACATCATAATTCTTCCACAATCTTTGTTGGTTTTGTTAGTTTTATATGGGTTTTAGTCTTTTTATTTTTGGGGTTTTCTTTTTTTGGTACGTTTTTCCACCCACAGAGTTCAATTAGATCAATGTCATTCATCCCTTTAATTCTTTTTTATGAAATCATAGAAACATATAAACATAGAATCATTTAGCTTGGAAAAGACTTTTAAGATCGAGTCCAGCCATTAACCTAACACTGCCAAGTCTATCACCGAACTATGTTTCTCAGCACCACGTCTATACATCTTTTAAACACCTCCAGATCATTTAGCTTGAAAAATTTTTTAAAGATCGAGTCCAGCCATTAACCTAACACTGCCAAGTCTATCACCGAACTATGTTTCTCAGCACCACGTCTATACATCTTTTAAACACCTCCAGAAATGGTGACTCCACCACTTCCATGGTCAGCATGTTCCAGTGCTTGACAAACACACTGGGGAAGAAATTTTTCCTAATGTCCAACCTAAACCTTCCCAGTACAGCTTGTAGACCATTTCCTCTCATCCTGACACTTATTACTTGGGAGAAGAGACCAAGCCCCACCTCTCTAGAACATCCTTTCAGGTAGTTGTAGAGAGCCTTCTTGTCTCCAGGCTAAATCCACTTTGCTCAGCTGCTCCTCATAAGACTTGCTTTCCAGACCCTTCACCAGCTTTTTTGCCATTCTTTGGACATGCTACAGCACCTCAATGTCCTTGAAGTGAGCGGCTCAAAGCTGGACACAGTACTCAAGATGCGGCCTCACCTGTGCTGAGTACAGGGGCACAATCACTTCCCTGCTCCTGCTGGACACATTGTTTCTGATACAAGCCAGGATGCTGTTGGCCTTCCTGGGCACACTGCTGGCTCACATTCAGATGGCTGTTGACCAGCATGCCCACGTCCTTTTCCACTGGGAGCTTTCCAGTCACTCTTCCCCAAGCCTGGAGCATTGAAGGGAGTTGTTGTGACTAAAGTGCAGGATCTGGCACTTGGTTCTTGTTGAACATCATAAAACTGGCCTCAGCCCATTGATCCAGGCTGTCCAGATCTCTCTATAAAGCCTCCCTATCCTTAAGCAGATCAACACTCTCACCTACCTTGGTGTCATCTGCAAACTCAGTGAGGGTGCACTTGACACCCTCATCCAGATCATTGATAAGGATATTAAAGAGAACAGATCACAACGCTGAGCTCTGGGGAACACCACCTGTGAGCTGCTGCCAAGTGGATTTAACTCCATTTATTGGCACTCTTTGCACTCAGCCATTGAGCCAGTTTTTTACCCAGCTAAGAGTGTACCTGTCCAAGCCATGAGCAGCCATTTTCTCCAGGAGAATGCTGTGGGAAACAGTGTCAGGGGCTTTACTAAAGTCCAGGTAAACATCCACACCCTTTCACTGATCTATTAATCTATCTCATCATCCACTAAGGGGGTCAGGATGCATGTGAAGGTGTACAAGGCTGAGGTCACAGCAGATGATCTTTAAGATCATCATTGGCCAGATGATACCAGAGATGAAAACGGAGTCCAGAATTGGCAACTGCTCATGCATAGTAAGTTATTGATAACCATGCAAACTCAGGAGTTGGGAAAAAACTTTTAGGGGCAACAAAAAATCATAAGTGTCTAACACATACTAGAAACATGTACATGTAGGAAAGTTTAAAATAACAGAGAACTGGTGACTAATTGACAAAGAACAATGTGTGCAAAAGCATTTAACAATGGACCTAAGTGGACCCCATGACAAAAAAGAAGAAATAATCACCATTAGCAACAGGGCCCTCCAAAAAAAAGGAAAAAAAACGCAACAGTTGGCTTCCTGGAAAAGACACCAGGAGGCTCACAACTATCATAACTATGCTCCCCAAAGCTTTGTCTGTACGCAGGAGTAGTGTAACGGTGCATGTATGAGAAAGAAAAAGCAAGAGATACTGGGATATTAACTTTTAACCACAACAATGTTTAAGAGATCTGTTTTGTATTAATAAGCACTTTAGACTGTGGCTATTAGCATCATCATAACTGCTTAAACATTTTTGGTTAAACTGTTGAAACATTAATTAAATAAATTGTAACAATTTTTTAGGTGACAATAGGTTGTGTTGTACTTTAAGTAAATGAAATAACATATTCAGTTTCTGATCTCAGAATTATTTTTTTTTGCCTTCTGAAATTAGTACCTTTCCAACCAGTACCACTTAACAGTAAAAAAATTGCAATATCTATCTGATGAATTGAGCATGTTTCAAATGTAACTAACAGAAAGAGATGGAACAAATAATTTAATTTTTCAGATGCATTTTTTAAATCAATGGCTTTGGAACTTGATATTATGGGTAATTATTCTGAGGATAAAAGACAGTATTATTCAAAAGATGATCAGAATAAGATTTTCATTAAAATGTCGAGAAGAGCCCAGTAGTTGTTCCTGTGAGTATGAAAGGACTTAATATGAATTAGTCTTTTAGAATATCTCTGATGTTTGAGAGAGAGTTATTATTTCATACCTTGTATGTTTAACAGTATTTATTGGTTTACATACATTAGAGTAGAATTACGAGATATAAGTATATACTGTATATTCAAGTTTCTGTAGAAACTCTTTTCAATTACAAGCAGTACGAACAAGCACGAAAACTTTTAAAAAAGAACAAGAAATTATTCACTAGAGGCAACACAGCTCTATTTCTGAGCACCTGAATCACTACAGGAATCTTCTGACTTTTAGTATATTGGGAGCCATGGAAAACTCTGGTGGTTACCTTTTATAATTTAACAGTCCTTCAATACCTTCTAAATTTTGCATCACCCACAATGTTGGCATTCAGTTAATCACTCAGTCATTAAAGGCATATAGGGAGGCATTTAACATTTCATTCCCACTTCTTCAATTTTTTTTTTAGTTAAAGAAAGTAAAATCTAATAGCTCACAATAAGTGGCATCAATGTTAGAAAGCCTAAAAACTGTTGTAAGGGCCTCTGTGTCAATATTTGGAAAAAGATGACAAGACTTAAACAAAACTGTAGGAAAAACATGAGATGCTGACTGTTTTATTTTCACTGGCCCAGATTAGTAGAAAAGATTTCTTTTTAAACCCAAATTCCAAACACACAAATGTGCAAATAAACTGAACTGTCTCAACTCCTCATAATTCATTTAGAATTCAGTAAATTTATGCATTTTTTTTTTTTTTAGTTAAGAATCTGACAGAAATACCTGATTTTAAAATAGTTGGCCTATTCGCTGTGGCATGTGTGGTCTGAAAAAAGAATTGTGTGCCCTTGGTGTTGGTAGCTCTATTAAGCATAAAAATAGCATACATCAAATATTTACTCCTGTTCTAGTAAACAATCTAAGAATTACTCATGCTTAGCCCTAGAAACGTACATCACAAGAAATACAGGGAAGAACAATCCTCTATCTGCTTTGAGCAGATGTTCTTTTTCAAATTTTCACTTTACTTCTCTGACTTAATTATAACTTTTTGTCATGTTAGTGGATTTAATGTCACTACTCTGTGCTTTAAACCTTGATTGACTTTTACTATGTCCATTGGAAAGGGGGTAGGATCTTGCTTATATTTAACAGCACTTTTATTAAGGCCAGAACAACAACCAAATGGTGATCACAGAATCACAGTGTGAATGACATATCTGCAGATCAACCTAGTCAAATACAGCAGGGTGTTTGGGGCTGTGACTAGTGGGGTTTTGAATTCCTCCAAAGCTGAATGCTTCACAGCCTCTCTGGGAAATCTGTTTCAGGGTTTGACCACCCACAAAAAAACCCAAACAAACAAACACCATCTAGTGTTTAATAGAACTCCCTGTATTTCCTTTTGAGCCCATTGCCTTTTGTCTTGAGTGCCATTGACAAGTGTCTGACACCATCTTCTTTCCTCCCTGCCATCAGCTATTTACACACAAGGTTTCCCTGAGCTGCCTTTTCTCCAGTCTGAAGAGTTCCACCCCTCTCAGGCCTCTAAAGTAGCACTACTGACTGACCTCCAGCAGGATTTCATGCTACCAATCATGATGCCTTGAGCCTGACGGTTCAGTCAGTTTTTAATCCACTTCACTGTCCACTTGTCTATGAGAATATTATGGGAGACATTGTTTAAAGCCTTGCTAAAGTCAAGACAAACAACATCCACTTTTTTTCTCTTGTCACCAAACCAGTCATCTCATTGCAGAAGGCTATGAGGTTGGTCAGTGTTAAGGGTTGAGGGCCGAGGCAAATAACCCCTCGAATTTCCTTAACAATTCTCCTCTGTCTTATTAAAGACAGAAGCACCTCCCTCAGGGCCACTTGTTCCACCACAGCACTGCCCTTTGAGGGACATTTCTGTGGGTGCAGCCTGGGCTTCCCCAGCTGCCCTTTGTGCTGTTAGTTCTTTCTCATGCTTCATCTTCCTGCACAGAAAAGTTCCACCATCTCTGAAAGGCCCTTCAAGCTCCCTCAGGCTGCTCCTCCACTGGGGGTCTGTTAAGGGTCGAGGGACCGAGGTACTCACTCCTCGAATTACCTTAACGGATCCTTCTGTCTTATTATAGACAGAGGGGATTTAAAGGAGAAGGAAGAAATTCACACCTCGGTCTGCGTTCGGAAAGCTGAAACAAACTTTTAATATAAAATAAAACCACACGACTATACACTATTATATATATTTAGGCACAAACTGAGGAAAGGGAAAAAAAATGAAGAAGTGAATGTTTACACAAACGGTTCTTTTTCAAGGTCAGCTCAGCAGGCAGCTGGTTCTGGGCAGGCAGCCAACAGCGGAGTGGGAGTGCGCGGCCTTGCTTCGCTCCGGCCTAGTCGGATTCCTCTCGCGCCGGGAAAGGGGGGGGCGGCCGCAGCCTCCATGCAGCGAGAAGCAAAATCTAACAGCAGAAAAAGGTTCTCGGCGTGAAACAGCCAAGAGTTCGGATATTCTCACCCAATTTCCAGACGGGACGGGATTCACGGCAAAACAGTTCAGAAAGTTCAGAGCCTGCAGTCTTCAGGCGATCTGGGGACTAGGCCTCAGGCTTTCGTCCTAGCTCGGCAGCCAGCAGCCTGGTGGGAGTCCTCCCTTCCTGCAGCCGGCAGAAGTCCAAGAGAGAGTCACTCCCCCTGCCTGCTGCTTTTTAAAGGCTCCCAACGTAATGTTTCACCTGACTCTCTTAACCAATTAAATGCGGAATTATCATATTTGCATGGAATAATTCTATTTGTCCATTACCCAAAACAAGGAAGTTTCAGCTCAAACCAGGACAGTCAGGCAAGATTTCCGCTATTTAAAAATGTATTATATACTCTCAGTTACCTTCTTGTCCTTAGTATCATTGGAAATGGTGTCAAGGAGGATTTGGTCCATTACCTTTGCAGGGACTGAGGTAGGGCTTACCAGCCTAGGAGTTCCATGGACCCTTCTTTTTGCTTTTTTTTGTAGATCGCAGTGATGTTTGTGTTCTTACAATGTGAATGTGTCTTCCCACATTCTTCCTAGTTTAAAGGTCTCCTGTCCAGACTGGACAATCTACTGGCAAAGATGCTTTTACCTCATTTTATCAGGTGGATTCCAACCCTTCCTATCAATCCTCAGTGCTCAAAACTTTTTCTATGGTTGTAAAAGCCAAATTCCTGTATTAGAGACAGTATGGAATCCACTGAGTCAAATGAACTCAAGGGACAGAAGACTCCTCCTTCCTGGCTGCTGAAGACCAGATTGGTGCAGTCTGGGTCTCCAGGGCTTTTTCCATCCCAGTCTCATGACTACATCTGACATTGATCCTGCTTGCAGCTTGTCACTGGTTGGCACTGAGGCGGGACTAATCACCAGATAATTTCTCTGTCTAATCAGCCTCTTCCCTGTTCCAGGAGAACATGGTTAAGGAGAGAAGTAAGAAGAAAAAGTCAGTGAGGCCTCAGTTAAGTTTAGGAAACTAAAACAATTTTAATAGCAATAGAACAATATTATATACAAATCAAAGAAGATACTAACGGGTATGTACAAGGATCAGGTATCTGGTGCGGTGGGGATTAAACCACAGGTAAAGGGAACAAAAGCCGTAGTACCACAGTCTGTAATGGCTGACGGCACGTGGCCAGGGCTGGAGCCCCCTGTGCCAGGAAGGGGCGGGTGGGACACACCAGACGAGTGGCCAGGGCTGGAGCCCACTGTGCCAGGAAGGGGCGGCTGGAACACACAGCGGCGGCTGGGAAAACGGCAGCGAGGAGTGGCACGGTGTACCCCCAGGGCAGGAGCAGTTTTCCGGCAGCAGCAGGGCAGCAGCAGCTCGAACAATAGCAGCACTGATGGGTGAATTCCTTGCGGTAGAGAAGAGGGAGGGGGGTATCGACTTGTCTCTTATGTCAGGCTGAAGGCGGGCTCTGCAGTTTCTTCGTGCGTGTGGCTCTTAAAGAAACAACATCCCACCAAAAATTTCCACAGCCAGTCAGATGCAGTGATGTGCAGGGGGAGGAATACTTTAATTGGCTTGCTTCTGTGTCAATCAAACCAAACCAAACCAAACTGTTTTTCCCTCAACCCAGGACACAGCTTCAGTAAGTGGCAAGGCTGAGTGTGTTTTCCAAAGAGGCACATACACACACAGACATATATATACATATGTGCGCAGACGGCATTAACGTGTCTGACCACACAGGCTCCCACAGAGCACTGCCTTCAACAGCATCCACACATAATAATACCAAAAATAATATAAAACAGAAGTAGCAAAGTCCTGTTCCTGTCTTTGATCAAGAATGAAGTTTACAATTGAAAAATCACATCCTCAATTTCTAGAATCACTATACACACACCTTCACAGGAGATTTGAGGTTTTACCAGGAATACACAACACCACACTTTAAATACTATAAATTACTGTATTTAAAATGTTATGAAATAGCGAATGATCAACTGCACGAGAAAAGACAAAGGCCAAATTGTGAAATTTCAGACAAGAAAGGTGAGAAGAAAACCCTCAAGAATTTGTGATGAACAGTCATAAGAGGCAGATCCGATCCTACTCTCATTTGCAAGAATGACCTAATATATTCTTAGGACTGACTTGTTTCATTGCTGCCATTTTTCATGAAAAGAAATAATAAAAATACCTTTCCTGAACCATCACAACTCATTTTATGCAGTAGTTTCATCTGAATATACAGCAAAAACACTGAGATACATTTCGCTCATTTCGTACATCCAATTGTTTGTTATTTTATATCTCCTGACATTTTAGTGATTCTGCTCCTTAAGGTGTCATTTAAAGAGGATTTGTTGGTGAAAAAATACCCAAACAGATCTCAGCATGTATCCATAGCCTGGGGTGAAATTAACACTGCAGAAGTATATGAGACTTTTTGCCCTTTTTTGTATGTTACGCAACAAGATGTGATGCTCCTGAGGCAACGCTGGGTAGATTTGTGCCTGGCTTAAGAGTTTTTTTTTTCTCTTAAGCTTTTGATGTGTTTTTACAACACCTAGAAATTTTGATACTTTAAATCATTCCTTGCAATCTTTTTGGCTGATTTGATTTTTTCAGGTGACTTTACTCACTGTTTCTATCATCTGAGAGGTTTCTTTACTTTCTTATGTATGTATGTAGTTATTTATTTATTTACTACATGAAGTGTTGAAATGTTAGAAATGATAGAAAGCTCCCACTGAAATCTGGAACTATACTAACTCTCCCCCAAACAGCCTCATTTAATTGGCTCTCTAATAAAGGCTGCTTCAAGAGTCTTGCAGACTGACTGCAGAAGCTGCCTGTCCCATGGTCTCCACTGCCAGCTGCAGATAGATGGAAGGCAGAAACAACCATTCCTTTTTTTCATATTTCCCACCTGGGGCATCAGGAATCACAGTAAAGTGCTTCAGAAAGTAGCATAAGTTGCCTATATTCTCCTCAGTGAATACGTCTCATACCCCATTGAACATCACCGTTAATTTCATGTTAGTTTTTTAGTTGGGTTTTTTTTTTGTAAAAGAAGATACATTTTCACTTAGTCCAGTCCTCTGATTCCTCAGCACTGTCCAAAATTTCATCTTTCTATCTCTTTCTTTTACATTTTTACATGACTTTCCACGTTTTCTTTTTTTGTTTTCATTTTTGGTTGGTTTTTTTTTTTTTTGCATTGCGCATTTAAATCACCTCTGCATAGGCAGGATCTGCCTGCTAAACTTCAGACAAAATAGTAGAAATGCTACTAATGCTAATGTCAGCATTAGTCATGACTACTGAAAAAATGGTTACACTAGGACAATAAAAATTTTGAGACTGAACACCTACTTCTTCTTCAGTCTCCAGTGAGGATTTTCTTTTCAGCCAGTAGCTGTGTTTCCCAGAATGGTATCCAGAAATGAAACTTTCATACAATGGTTGAATAAAACAGAATTAAAACAAAATAATGAACTTTTGCTGAAAATACCAATCTTGAATCCTGGCTGTCCCAGTTTGGGCTAAACTTCCTGGTTTGAGCTGAAACTTCCTTGTTTTGAGTTTTGGACAAATAGAATTATTCCATGCAAGTGTGATGACCCCGCATTTAATTGGTTAAGAGGATCAGATGCACTGTTACGTGTTAAGGTTCTGTTGAGACTGGTGTCCCGGTTTGAGCTAAACTTCCTGTTTTGAGCTGAAACTTCCTTGTTTTGAGTTTTGGACAAATAGAATTATTCCATGCAAGTGTGATGACCCCGCATTTAATTGGTTAAGAGGATCAGATGCACTGTTACGTGTTAAGGTTATAAAGCGGCACTCAGGGAGGAACTGCTCTGTCTTGACCTCTGCCGCTGCATCAGAGAGCACCTCCTCCC
>NW_010413384.1:34269-45443 GCF_000710305.1 Buceros rhinoceros silvestris | reverse complement strand
TGACAGTCAGAAAGATGCTGGAGAATAAATACATTGCAAACTTGAGGAAAGTTGCAACATGGGCATTTTTTAAAAGGGGAAAAACATAAACTGTGCCCAAAGATTAGTGCAGGGTGAATGTAGCTGCTTGCAGGATCACTCGTTTCTGCAAAGCAAAACATCCTGACGTTTATGAATTGGAGTGGCAGACATGAAACAAATTTCAATGTACTAATGTTCAGAAGGCAAAACGTGTAATATCTCCAAAAATATGAAGGATTACAGCAACTGAACTGTTTGTAACACGGGAACCTGGTTGAAATGAGAACTGAGGATAAGAGAGGTAAGAAAAATAAAACATACCTCTTCAGGAATCATACTGAGGAAAGGGAGATTGAAAATGTGGTGGGAGTTAACAAAAGATACCAGCACTGATAAAAAAGTTCTCAAGAAAAGGCACTGAAGTAGTGATTTCTGAATCAAAAAAAGTCATATACTTTAGGTAAAAAGGGACTTAACAATGACTTGTGTAGCAGGAATAAAATAAGAGGTAGTACAATGAACGCTGGAAGTGGATCAAAAGAAAAAGTGATCTTTTTTTCCTAAACAGAGCAGTTATATTCATTGAGATCATAAACCAAATAGCATAAAGAGGAGGAAACATGGGAAGGTAGGGAGGGGTGGCACGAACTGAGCCAGAGGGAGGAAGCGATTGCTGAGAGCAGAGTCCTGAGTTCAGTGTGCCACCACAATGGCATCAAAAGGGAAAGAAAAAAAAGAAGGAAATGAAGGAAATTTGCAAATTTTTCTTAGTTATCATTCTGAAAAGAACAAAGTTTTGGTGGGAATTAGGTCGAGGAAGATTTGAGGAGGCGAGGAAAGGAGGCAGGACCTTTGTTTGCAAGTGCATAATGAAAGTGGTGGGACTGTTCACAGAGAAACACTGTGATCAGAGAGGAGATTTCTGAGGCTTGAATGGACAGTCTGCTGCTCTTCAAAGTCCCATTGTGCCTAAGATCAAAAAATGGCCAGAGCATTGTGATACCACAGCTTATAGATAAAAGTCAGATAGGTTTTGACACAGGCATTTTCATTATTAAATGGAGGTTTAACAGGTGTATTAACATTTTCTGTGACTAACATGCTTAGGGTGAAGATGATCTATAATTGTTTGTTTGCTTGTTTCATACTGTTTTCCATTGTTGTGGAACCTGACTGCCATCCACGTTAAACTGATACAGCTGAAAACTGAAGACCAGTGGGCACTGAAGGGTAGTCAGCAGTCTTGCCTCAAAGTTATGCTAGCTGGGAGTACAAGGAGGAATTTTATTGAGTGCCATCCGTATGGCTCCTGCACCTATCTGACTCCAGGAAACAGAGCCTGATTTATTCCCCATGCCCCCTGCCTGTCCCCTGAGCGACTCAGCCCCAACTGCATGCTCTCACTGTGCATCCACAGGGAAACATCACACAGTCTATTCCTTCCTTGTTCCATGGCTGGCCATGGTGGGGACAGGAGCAGCAAGAGAATGAGAGCAGAAGTGTCACCCCTCTGACATCAGGCTGGGCTGGCAGCCGCTGCTGCTGCTTCCCAAGCTCTGGAAACATGAGGTGGCTATGTATCCATTCACAAACCTGGACCAGGGCCTCAAGTGCTGAGTGTACCCTGCAGCCAGATACTCCTCAGACATTGCAATGCCCCTACTCAGGTATCTGAAGGCTCCGAGTGGCATCCCATTTATTATGCCTTGACACCATTTGCCACCATTGGGCTGCTGTTGGCCTGAGCTGCTCTCTGGGAGGAGTTTTGGGATCTCTAGGTCTCCTCACTGACTACAGGGGCACTAAAACATCCAACTCTGCATGGAGCTGGGAGGTGCTGGATCAGGCTTCAGAGCTCAGATTAGATAGATGACTACAAAGTTTGGCTGACTACAACTTTCCTGTGATAAGTAAGAGTTGACCTCATTACAATAAAATAGAACTGTGAAAGACATAATTTCTAGAAAAAGTTTTTTACTCTTCCTCATCCCTTCAGTTCCATCACATACACCCTCCCTGTAACTGAGGTGCAGTGCACAGAAGCAATTTGCTTGGAGTAGTTTGGTCAGTAAGCTTGTTTATGAATTTATAATTAGGGTTACACTGATTAAAAATAGGAGAAGGTTTAATTACAAAGTCCTGTGGGTCCATGAAGTCAACATTTCCTACCTCTTAATCTAATAGTTGACTAATGATCATAACCTGACTATAAATACTTTCCCCATGTTCACAGCAGAGTAAATGTACAAACAATTCTCTCAGCTGAATTTTAGGCATTTCAGATATGTGTATGTGGCATTAATTTATAATTCTGTCCTGTGCAATATTTCACCTAAATATTAGCAATTCTATTTGGTAAGCTTTTCTTTCTGGCCCAAAAGGATTATTATTGAATCATCTTCTCTAGAAAGAAAACAATCATTAATCTGCTGGAAGTGAATCTATGAGAGTAAACAGAACCATTAAGAAGTTATATGGAATCAGAACATCTTTATCATCTGAGTAGTGCCACACCTAGACCAGGAATGAAGATTATGGCCCTCCATTGTACAGGAAAACAGAGAATAATTTCAGAAAAGTTACTTGGTAAAGGTTTTGATTTTTCTCAGGTGATGATGTGATTTCATTACCTTTACATACTAGTATACACTGAACTTAATTTTCATGTGAGAAAATCACAGTCAGTGGCAGGAACATTTTTATTTGGCTGCAACTTCAAAGAGGGAATGAAAAATTTAGAAGGTAAGATCAATAGCTGGCAAATGAAATTCAGCTTAACAAGGTAACTTAAGTCTCAGAACCATGCAAAACAGTTGGAGAAGCTGTGACTTTCAAAATCATACTGGATGAGAAATGATAAATCTCAACTGAATGAAGCAGCTGTTCAAGCTAAAAATAAGAACTGCACTAGGAAAAAAAAAGTCACCTTTCTTCCCCCTTTCCAAAAGACTGGGAGATAAAAATCAGGCACAGTGGCTCAATTAACATTTTATCCACAGCTGTACAGGCCAGGCCTCTGCAGAGCACACACCTTCCCATCCTACCACATTGCTTACCTAGAAGCCCTTTTAGGAGCACTGTGATGTGGCTTGGGAGCTGGCTTCACAAAGAGAAGGTGGCATTGAGAGGAGTTGTCCATTTCCTGGGTATTTGAATCATCCAGTGTGAGTATTGCAGAAAAGAAACTGTTTCAGGTCCTCAGTTCCAGGCAGAGACTCATAACCATGAATGAGTTCAGCTGATGGCCGCTATGATGGTGGGGGACTGAAGCACTTAACCTGTAAGGAAAGGCAGAGAGAGCTGGGTCTGTCCAGCCTGGAGTGGGGATAACTTCTGGTGGACTGAAAAGCTGCCCCAGGTGCCAACAGTGAGGCATCAAGAAGGTGGAGCCAAGCCATGCACAGTGGGGCATGGAAAAAAGATGAGAGACAATAGACAATAAGCTGGAACAAGAGAGGTTCAGATGGGATATAAGGAAATTTTTTTAAAAGGATGGAAAGGAGGACCCTGGCACCTGCTGACCCATCAGCCTCACCTTTGTGCCTGGCAAGATCATGCAACAGATCCTCCTAGAAGCTCTGCTAAGGCACATGGGGGACAGGGAGGTGATTTGAGACAGCATGGCTTCACCAAGGGCAAGTCCTGCCTCAACAAAGCATTAACCTCCTAGGATGAAGTGACTACATCAGTAGACAAGAGAAAAGCTACAGATGTCATTTGTCTGGACTTCTGTAAGGCCTTTGATGTATTGCCCCAAAACATCCTTCTCTTAGTTGGAGAGATAGAGATTTGATGGGTGGAGTGTTCTGTGGATGAGGAATTAGTTGGATGGTCTCATCCAGAGGGTAGTGGTCAATGGCTCAATATACAGATGGAAATCAGTGATAAGTGATGTCCCTCAGGGGTCCATATTGGGACTAGTACTGATTAATATCTTCGTCAATGACATAGAAAGTGCGATTGAGTGTACTCTCAGAAGATGACACCAGGCTGAGTGGTGCAGCAGACATGCTTAAGGGATGGAATACCATCCAGAGGGACCTGAACAAGCTGGAGAACTGGGCCTGTGTGAACCTCATAATGCTCAACAAGGCCAAGTGCAAGGTCCTGCATCTGGGTCAGGGCAATCTCCCATATCAACACAGGCTGGGGATGAGCGGATTGAGAGCAGCCCTGCAGAGAAGGCCTTGGGTGTATTGGTGGATGAAAAACTGGATGTGAGGCAGCAATGTGCACTCTCAGCCCAGAAAGCCAATCACATGCTGGGCTGCATCAGAAGAAGTGTGACCAGCAGGTGGAGGGAGGTGGTTCCCCCGCTCTGCTCTGCTCTTGGAAGACCCCACCAGGCATACTGCATTCAGCTCTGGGGCTTCCAGCATAAGAAGGACATGAACCTGCTTGAGCAAGTCCAGAAAAGGACCATGAAGATGATTATGGGGCTGGAACACCTCCCCTGTGGGGACAGGCTGAGCGAATTGGGGTTGTTCAGCCTAGAGAAGAGAAGGTTCCAGGGACACCTCCCTGTGTCCTTTTATATCTTAAGGGAGGCTTAAAAGAAAGATGGGGAAAATCTTTCTAGCAGGGCCTGTTGTGACAGGACATGGGGTGACAGTCTTAGCTAAAAGAGGGGAGACTCAGACTAGATGGAAGGAAACATTTTTTCCAATGAGGGTGGTGAAACACTGGCACAGGTTGCTCAGAGAGCTGGTAGATGCGCCACCCCTGAAAACATTCACGGTCAGGTTGGATGGGGTTTTCAGCAACCTGATCTAGTTGAAGACGTCCCTGCTCATTGCAGAAGGATTGGACTAGATAACTTTTAACGGCCTCTTCCAACCCAAACCATTCTATGATTCTGTGATTCTATGAAAACCTTTTTCTCCATGAGGACAGTGAATGAGCGGCGTGGCTTGCCCAGAGAGTTTGTGCAGTTGTCATCATTCTAGGCTTTCAAGGCTTAACTGGACATAGTCCTGAGTAACCTGGACTGACCTAAGTCTACACACATTTTGAGGTCCTTTCCTACTTGAGTTTATCCTATTTAATACAAACAAATAGGAAAACAAAAAACCCACAGGTGAAACAATTGTCCGTATGTCAAGACTGATGTAAAATCCAACCCTAAGAAAAATTTTTAGACATTGGAGCTCCCTTTTACGGTTGTATGTCCATGCACAAAGTATTTCAGATGCAGGTTTCATTTCAGCATCTCCTTTCTTGCTCTCTAGTTGACCTGTCCTCACCACTCCCAGTGCTGCAGCAGCATTTTCAGCCTGAGATACCCATTTCCTCCTGTGTACAGAAGAGGGAGTCCATGTCTGGGGCATAAAATGTGGCACTACTGAGTGAGGAATACCCAGATCCATTTGCGACCCCAGTCTGGAGTGTATAATAAGACAGATAATAGGGTAATAGCTACTAATTAATTTCCCTATATCGCAACTAGTCTGTAGGCTTTTCTTTTACTTTGGAAGCGGTACTACACCTCCCTGTTCCCCACAAACCACTGTCCTGTGTGACTGATTTCTAACCCTGCAAATTAAATGAGCTTAATTCTTTTGTTGTGGCAGATTCTACACATTAAAAACGGGAGTTCCCGGAGGGAGCCATAATGGCAGGCTCCAGATGGGGGAGTGACAAAGCATCAAACAATAAACCCATGCAGGGGTTTGAAGATCAAATCCTATATCCCTCCAAAGGACATAAGTACAATGTGATGCCTAAATCCCAAAGCATTTTTCTCACATGCTGCATAACCCTGTATATGAAGGAACATGAAACTTCGCCTCGGTGCATGCTCACAGATGCCTCATATTTGACAGTATCGAACATTTTGGCATCTGTGTTACACCTGAGTGCTTTCAGGTTTCACAAAGTGGATGCTGTGCCATCTGTCTCAGCGTGGATGTTTGGTGCATTAGACATGCTCTCAGCCTAGTTCCCGGATCAGAAGTCAGGATCCTTGCTTGAAAGAGGGGAGAAGAAAATCCCGAGTTTCAGTCCTTTTCTGAGGACTATTGATACCGTGTCCAAGTGAAATGCTGACTGGGTTGTAAAATGCCTACTGTGAGATCTGAAATGCAGGACATCCCCTCCCCAGTGCATTCCCTTGTGGTGAAGGTAGCAATCCAGGTTCATTGCTGTGAGCTTTCTTTATGCCCTGGTTAGTTTTGCAGCCATGGCTGCACCGTGACCTATCTTCAACAAGGGCAACAGACTGTCCTCAGCCTGGCCAGTGGTTTAGTCTCCAGGGAGGTGGTTCCAAAATTGCAGTGTTTCAAAATATGCAGAGATGAAGGGCTGGCATCCTAGGTGAGTTAAACGCTAAGCAACTACATGAAAGGACTGGATGAAGCCTGATCCTTTCAGGGAAGAGAGGTTTATCCCTGGGCAGTGCGTATATCAGGCTCTTTTGGGTGGAAGAAGATGGAAAGGAGGGAGAGCAGGAAGAGCAAAGGAAAAACCTCTGTCTCCTCTTGGCTAGATAAGTAGCTTCCCCTTCGACAGGTTTATTTTGTGATCCTTTCCTGAGGCATCTCTTCAGATAGGGAGCCAAGTTCCTAAAAATGGGGCTGTGAGACTGAGCACCTTGTCTCTTTGTGATCTGGGCTGAGGTGTTTTTAATTCAGAGACAGCATATAGCTCATTCCTCAGGAGTATTTCCCTCCACTTCAGGGTAGGTATAGATTACATACAGTGTTTGATCAGGTTTTGTTTTAAATTGAGCCTTGGAGTCTTTGATGTTCTATAAAGGGCCAAGCATGCTGACGATGCTGTCTGAAGGACAGCCTTTATACAAACACAAGTGTGCTGCCTGCAGCCAGATCCCTTAATAGCTTTCCGCTGCTATTTTGTTTTCCTCACTTTTACCCCTCGGGCACTTTAAAGTGATCTTTCCTTTATCCCACATCTTTCTGCTACTCAGTCCATCAAGATGGATGGACAAAAGAGTGCTGACACCTTTACACCTCTGCCAAGTTATCTGCTCTGTTTCAGGTACCCATTCCCACTCTTGCTTTCTTTTGCTAAGGGAAGCATTAAGGGATTTCATCAGTTTACTTTATATTATGGTTAATATACAAAATACAGGACAGTTGCCTTAAGGAAGGCAAAAGCTGAAAACAAGAAAATACTTAAAATCTGTAACAAAGACAGCTTTTAAAATGACTCGTTGTAGTGCTTAAACCACAAGGATATGTTTCCAGGCAACAAGTTGCCTAACTATATTTGACCAGCAAGGATATCTGGCATCTTTAACTGTGCTTAAAAGGATTCGTGATGCCTGCAGTCATTGTTAAAAGGTCTGGAAGGGTGAGTAACCTTCTTCTTTACATGTTTAGGCAGAAGATTTGTTGGCATTAACTGTCCTAGTCCATCTAACTCGATCACTGACCTGACGTAATGAAATCATGATGCAGGTTTTCTATTTCACTGAACAGTTTTCCCTTTCCCTTCTAGAGAAACAAAGACCTTTCTCCTAATGCCCATTCCAAAACAGGCATATTATCACTTATCAGTTTTGATTAATATTTCCTCCCACTCATATTTCATCTAATAGAAGAATAAGATGATCTTTTCTGCAATCACCTCCATTTAAAAAAAAATTATGTAAAATAGAACATTTATCAAAACAGTAATCAGAAATCCTGATTTGCCTCCTTAGATATAAAATTCCTGGACAGACCTGTTGCTCTAATGTGCTGGGATGGGAGACAAAGCGATGAATATTGCCAACAGAGCATTCATGTGACACCTTTTCTGAAGAGATTGTGATTCATGATGTAGAATTGCTCTGACTGTGGAAGCACTGAATGCAACATAGGCCATGCCCGCACTGCAGAGAGCTCTTAGACTAGATCAAAGATGTATGGTAATGTCCCAGTTACTCTTGCAGGAGAGCAGAAAAGTAGTTCCTAGGAGAGAGTTAGCATGAATATAACACCAAACAACTGATATTTTGCTCGGACAGCTCTAAAACAAATAGGCTTGTTTCCAGTGTGCAAAAAGAAAACTCTGGAGGGTATATATTACAGTTTCTCTGTAGTTTTGTGAGTATCCATGAATGATTTAAGGAATGCTTGAGGCACACTTTTACATGATTAGGGCTATGCCCAGCCTGCTTCTTTTCTTAGTGGTGAAGGGAAGGAGAAGGGTGCTCAGTGTGTCTTGGGGAGGACAGTATAACTACATACGATAGCGCCATGTGGTGGCACTGGTGCTCAAAGCAACAGTCTTGCAGTACACCCTTTCCCAGCAGCTTCCTCCGGCAAGGAACTGGCTGGATGGTAGCACTCAAAGAGTTGTGGTCAATGGGTCAATGTCCAAGAAGAGACTAGTGATGAGTGGGGTTCTTCAGAGGTTGATATTGAGACCAGTACTGCCTAACACCTTTGCTGGCAACAGGGACTATGGGATTGAGTGCACTCTCAGCAAGTTTGCCAATGACACCAAGCTGTGTGGTGTGGTCAACACACTGAAGGGAAGGGATGCCATCCAGAGGGACCTGAACAAGCTGGAGAACTGGGCCTGTGTGAACCTCATAATGCTCAACAAGGCCAAGTGCAAGGTCCTGCATCTGGGTCAGGGCAATCTCCTGTATCAACACAGGCTGGGGGATGAACGGATTGAGAGCAGCCCTGCAGAGAAGGCCTTGGGTGTGTTGGTGGATGAAAAACTGGATGTGAGGCAGCAATGTGCACTCTCAGCCCAGAAAGCCAATCACATGCTGGGCTGCATCAGAAGAAGTGTGACCAGCAGGTGGAGGGAGGTGGCTCCCCCACTCTGCTCTGCTCTTGGAAGACCCCACCAGGCATACTGCATTCAGCTCTGGGGCTTCAGTAGGTCCAGAGAAGGATCATGAAGATGATCAGGGGGCTGGAACACCTCCCCTGTGGGGACAGGCTAAGAGAGTTTGGGTTTTTCAGCCAGCAGAAGAGAAGGCTCCAGGGAGAACTTATTGTCGTCTTAGAGGGGGCCTAGAGGAAGGATGGCAGTGTGCCTTTTATCAGGGAGTGTAGTGATAGGATGAGTGGTGGTGGTTTCAAACAGAAAGAGGAAAGATTTAGATTAGATATGAAGAAGAAATTCTTTACTGATGAGACACTGGAACAGGCTGCCCGGAGAATTTGTGAATGCCCTGTCGCTGGAATTGTTTAAGGTCGCGTTGGATGCGGCTTTCAGCAACCTGGTCTAGTGGAAGGCATCCCTACCCATGG
The DNA here is from genome assembly GCF_000710305.1 of Buceros rhinoceros silvestris. Classification (NCBI taxonomy): domain Eukaryota; kingdom Metazoa; phylum Chordata; class Aves; order Bucerotiformes; family Bucerotidae; genus Buceros; species Buceros rhinoceros. Next base: position 36,207 of record NW_010413384.1, on the reverse strand, counting down.
CAGGGGGGTTGGAACTAGGTGATCTTTAAGGTCTCTTCCAACCCAACCATTCTATGATTCTACTTGATCGTGATAGTTCATTGCCTTCATACTTGTCTCACGTAGTAGTGCAGCGAGCCTTTTGTTCCCTCTCACACTGTCAGTTCAGATGTAGCTGGTATCATCTTCATGTCCCAGCCTGCTATTCAGTTGCACGTAGCTTTGTGCCGGGTGGAGAAGCAGTCAGAAGTGGAGGAAGCTGGCAGGATGTTTTTCTTGGTGGCAACACTGGTAAATGCTGGTTTAAAGCACTTGTGAACTTGTGGCCTGCAATGGGTCATTAGGAATAATGTACCCTGGGATTCCAGCAATACTGCACATTTTTATGGCAGAAGGACAAGTCATGAACAAAGTTTTTCTCTGTATTTAAAGATGGTTTCTTAGATAATTAAAACGTAAGGCACTTGTTGCCGCTTCCTGATAGATTTGTAGCTCTTAATAGAGTAGTACAATTTATTTTAGCCTCTTCATTCTGTTCTCCAGCTGCACAGGTCTTTGGTTCAAAGTACTCTGTTTCCCTGGAAATTCAGACTGCAGTAAAGCCTTCAGCCAGCCAACTCTGAATGCATCGACCCAAACTCCATTTAAAGAACACATTTCGTTAATTTTACCTTGGAATTCTGTCACAAGTTGGATATAACTTTCCAGAGAGAAAGATTATTATTATAAATAGATAACCATGGCTTTAGGCTGCACTATTTGTTACTTCAATCTCACTGAGGTCCATACTGATGTTTGTGCTCAGAAAATCCTCAAGAGCTTGAAAGAGTATTTGTATGGCCTGTTAGGCACAAAATTGCCTTTTTTATTGGTGCAATACAGGTGCACCTTTTAAAAATTTTACTCCCTGTGTTTATAACTGCTCAACTAAAAAAAAAAATCACAAAGCAAACATGGCACTGCCTGATAATATGAAGACAGTGGCTGCTAACGCAATGTTCATGTAATTCCATATGCTTCTTTTCTTAACACACTAATCTGCTGCGTTTCTTTAGCCTACTTATCAGAATTCCTTCCTAAACAATATTCTCATCAAAACAGAGCTGGGGACATCCAAGCAATGAGGATCTCATGAAATAAATAGCAGCTTTCCTTCCTTTAATGGTTTTGTTACTGAACAGATTGAACTCTACTACAAGGATATAGGTTAACAAGTGTCTATATGGTGTTTTAACACACAAAATAACCCGTACTTGTTTCACCTTCATGGTTGGCTAAATCACATTGTGATTTGTCAGCATCCTGTGGTTTTGCTTGCCTTAGTACCAGTTATCAGCTTAACTATAGACGTCACTCTTGTGATCACTTGTTCATGAGTATACATGTTGACTTTTGAGAATGTGAGTTACTTTGCTATGTTCTTGCAAATAAAGTTTAGGTTTCATAGTTCAGTCTGTAGTAATACAACCACATCATGATTCAGTCAGGTACCCTTTGCATTTGACTGGAGTGGCATTCTCACAGCCAAACCTCCAGCCTTGGGGTCTTCCAGTGCAACAGCTCTGTAAGCCAGGAATGCATGCTGGCAGTAGCTCTCGTTTTGAGGGATTAGGAATTAACCATTTTTCTCTATTTCTGCTAAAGGGAACGGAATCCCCAGGTAACTTAAAGCTCAGAGCAAATTTCAGTGATCTTGTGCAGAAGCCTGAAGAAAGCAGCAGGTCTTCCTTTGGATTTTCAGAATGGGAAGGACATGAGGACTTGGAAAACTCATGACAGATATTCTACCCCCCACCCACCCTGCTTTCACTGCTGTCAGGCACATGTTCCTGAAGGAATAATCACTTCCAACTAAGCAGAAACAACACAAATGCAGCCACTCCATCTCCATTGGTTCCTTCCCCTTCTTAAAGTATTAATCCTAGTGTCTGAGACACTTGGCTCTCCCATGCATTCCTG
>NW_010413384.1:33014-34197 GCF_000710305.1 Buceros rhinoceros silvestris | reverse complement strand
TGCTGAAATCATGGGACTATTTATTCATCTAAACAAACTGTAGACAATTAGACTGTTATTCCTTAGAGAAAACACGGATAAAGGCAAGACTGCAAAACAGCTCTGCAGTAGCTGAGTTAAAACCAAGTTAGTGTAGACTACCTAGCTAAGGGTTAGATCCCAGTTCCATTCAACAGTGATTGACCTAAAAAGCTCCCTGGAGGTTTCCAGGTTACTGGGGGTGGTGTGTTACGAAAACTTATTGCCATGTTTTGGAGTGATTTCAGAGTTGTGACTCTAACCAAAGAGTAGCAGCCGCTTGAACTTTCTCATGTTGCTGTGGGGTACAAACATATGTAACAACTACAGCTGCCCATCTACTAGGTGCTGATACACTCCTTTCCTTTTTACTTGTCTAATCTTTTCTATTTTGTATACCTACACTAGTACTAGTATTGTATACTACACATGCTACTATATGCGTATAGTAGCATAAAAACATAAAAGCTAGGATATTGTAAGGGAAAAGCTTTTGCAGCAGTGTCAAAGGAGAAAAACTGAACAAATTCTTAAGGGACACGTGAGGGTAGTGTTTTACTACTTATCTGGATATGTACAACTTCCAGAATTACTCGAGGGTTTATTGTCATACACTGTCTATATATCTTCTTTATATCAGAAACTTGGGACTGAAGAAGAAATGAAAAGGCCATTCCACAAGATTACCTAAATATCTGTGCTGGGAGTAGAAATTGAACTGAAAATGTTCTCACCCTGTGCTAATAGTGGCCAGAATCTGCCAGAAAGAAAATAGGCCCCTGTCTGTCTCTTTTTCTTAAAGAAGCTACTGTGAAATATACCAGATTCTGTTGAAATTGTAACACTACCTTTTATTAGAACAGATTAGAACAGTAAGTATTTTTTACTTTTTTTTAAGTTAAAACCTCAAAAAGAGCTGAAAAAACAAGACTGTAAACCTAACTCCTGTACTGGGCTGGGCAGGTTTCTTTTGGCAGTCTGGCAAATTTTAGTAGTTTTCTGGTTTGGATCAGCTTCCACAAAGCTACCAGGTATCTTGGAAGATCCTCTTTTCTTTAGCTCTGGACTACACATTTGTTTTCTGCTCCCCTTTGCCAGTTTCTCCACCTTAGCAGCTCCCTGCTTGCCAAGTCTGTCGCTTCCCAGCTGCCCAGCTCTGCTCTGC
>NW_010413384.1:30819-32901 GCF_000710305.1 Buceros rhinoceros silvestris | reverse complement strand
GTTTCTGTCAGAAAAGGAGCAACTGCCCCGTCTGTAAAATATTCCTCTGTTGCCAAAGCTCAGTGGTCAAGGCAAGGCAAACAAGCAGTCTTCCCACCTGCTGCCCAGCCACCGATTTTTCAAAGGATCATAAACACTAACTGCAAACCAGAAAACTAAACAGGTGCTATTCATCACAGTCCCACCCCAGCACCTGGGCTGCAATATATCTCCTCCTACTTCAGCTCTTCTCTCTCTTCTACATCTTGCTCCTGTATGCCCATCTCTCACTGTCAGCCCAAATAATTTTATATTTTCTGTAATCTATATCAAAAACATTTAATTTTTATTGAACTTCCCCCTTTTTATTGAACTTTTCCCAAGACTTGATGTTCCTCAGATAATCTTGTTTTTCACTTCTGCTCACTTGTAAATTGCTTTTCTTTCAAGAAGACTTTCTTTCCTTTGCTTACCTGACACCTGATATGCTGTTTCTGATTATTTTTCTCCATTTTGCAACTACTTGCACCAATCTTTCTTTTGCTGATGAACCTTGCACCCTTGGCTTGAACATGGTCCTGAACACTGATTGAGGTGTATGCAGACCTCAGTCTTGGTCTGGTTCTTGCAGGGATCACAACCTGCAAGATGAAAACAACCTGCAACGACAGATCACATCAATGCTGATTTATTTTCATTTGCATCAGCTCAGAATTTGGCTCCTTTTTTTTTTCTTTCATATAAATTTAGCCTTTTTTAGTAAAAAAAAATCTTATGCCTTACCATTCATGGCTTAGATTGTTACCAGGTAATGATACTTACTTCTCCCCTGCATCCCCCCCCCCCTTTTTTTTTTCTGTTGTTGTTGACAAATAAGAGACTGCTGTACCTTTCCTGGACTGGAGCTGTCTATTTCTGCTTGTGTTCCTACTATCCACACTAAGTCCATTCTCAATCTCCTTATTTATTTTTTCCTGTTTATACCTCAGAAGTTTTATCTGATCTGTCAAGCTTCTTTTATAATTGTGTTCATATTCTTGACCTTGTCATATATTATTCTCTCCATAAGAACATGGGAATTGCCAAATCAGGCAACAAACAATGATTCATCAAGCCTACTAGCTTGTCAAAGAGGGCAGAAAAAGCTCACAGAATGCCTAGGCAGGAGTGCAGTATTATGTAAGGTGTTATAAATCCTCCTTGGTTTCCAGCATTGATCAGTTTGAGCTCTCAGGCTTTAGTTTATATAGTTTTCAGTTCTTATTTCAGCTAGTATAAACTGCCTACGGCCTTTTTGTGCAGGTGTATTTAATGATGGTTAAATTTTACCGCATTCTGGCTAAAATACGTAGTGCAGGTTATTTGCGTCTTATATGAGAAGCATCTTTCAATGCTGAGAAAACATCTGCTTACAAAAAACCTCCCTGGTTTACTTAAATATAAACAGAACAACTGAGGAAAAGTATTTCATTTTATGCACCTTCTCTGAAACGGGATCCTTGCTCTCTGTATTTTTACATTTTTATGTGACTCTTCTATATTTTTCTTAAGAACATTGAGTAAGTTGAGACTTTCACCCATTCTGTCTGGATTTGTGGTCCAAGATATAGAAAGAACATGAATGTCTTCCCAGATGGATAGGAAATTTATTTCGGCAGATCTATAGCAGCAAAACACGCAGGACAGGGTTGCAGGGTCAGTTCTGGTAAATTCTGATGGTGAGGCAGGGACTGAGAGAGTCACTTCAGAAAGATAGCCTTAAGAAAACAGATTTACACAGGAAATTCTAGATAGTTTTTTTAGTTAGACAATAGTTCTGTCCCCTGAAAAATTCTGCTTTTGGGATGACAGAATCATCAAGATGCTGCTTGCCAAGAGACTTCTCTGAAATAAGTACTGTGAATAGTTACAGTATCACTTTCAAACATAGATACAGTACTGCTTCCAAACATATTTCTCTCATAGTCTTTAGGTACTCTATGGTATTTACACCTTCTTCTTTCCCCCGGTCATAAAGATTAGGGCTTGAGAATGAGATAAGTAGGTGCCTTTTTTTTGGGTAAAACACACGAACCGTTGTTTTCAAAGGAGTAAAACTTCAGC
>NW_010413384.1:27634-30732 GCF_000710305.1 Buceros rhinoceros silvestris | reverse complement strand
CAGCAGGACATCAGATGTATGACTGTGCTGTTCCAGTTATGAGATGGCTGTCCTGTTTAAAGCCAGTCGTCTGGTACTGCTGTTCCATCTGCTTTGAAACTTCACTCTCGAGTTGAAATTGAGCAACACCTGTGTCTGCTGTCAAGAGAAGGCTCTCTTGTGCCAACCAGTCTCCAGTCTGCAGCCAGCAGAGCCATTGGCTTCCAACACCCCAGAATGGTCTCAGAAAGGCCCAGAAAGGTCTCAGAGAATCAGCTATTGCAATATCCTGTGGGACATCTGGGAAACTTCAGAGAGCTCATCTAAGAGACCCTTGAAATCTTCCCAAAATGTCCAAGGGTCCACCGTCAGTTTATGTCTCTTACCATGGTGTGCTTTGAGCAGTTTATGAACCATCATCAGTTAAATCAGTCGAGTCATTAAACACTCATCAGTTGTAAGATCTAAACAAAAAAGCTCTGAGTAATGTTGTACTGCACACTGCGTTACAGTTTAGGTAAATAAAAATAGCTGGGGTGGAAATCATAGATCAAAAATTAGGTTTTTCCGTCTTTAGCTTGTAGTGGAAGGTAGACATCTCTTATTTTATCTCCACCCACTAGTACTGAGACTCAAAGGATGTAGCTAGCTTGTCATATAAATGAACTTTTTCAGAGCTAGTCAAATTTTTCAGTCATCTCAGTTCCCTCTGGTATGTTCAGCCGAAAGAGGTGATGCATGTGGTGTTTGCTATGTTTAGTTGCACAGGATGCTCAGCGGTTTTCCTTTAAACCTCCAGAATTATTTTGCTTCTTTTCCAATGAAAAGAGTGCCCAGAGCTACCTCTTTCTACAATTTATTTATATGAACTTTGACAACTTTCATGTACAAAAGATGGTGCTTAAACATTACCAATGTTTTCCCCTTGTTTCCTACCAATCACATCCCCGGAGGAGGTTTGAGTAATTCAGTTTCACTGATTGCAAATGAGGAGGAACTTCAGATGCCATTAGTTGTTTTCTAACACAACCTTGTTAATCAGAGAGGCACCCAGAGAGACCAGCTGCATGCAGCTGAACCTTGGCCATCTAGTTAGTGTTTTCCAGCTTGCCTGGTTTGTTTCTCCAGTCCTGCTCTCTCTCAGTAGAAATAATTCAGCACAGGCCATACTTCTCCTCCAGGGTTAGTGAGGAGGGAGGGTGCCAATGCGCGTGTACGCACTCCAGCTACCTGTATGGGAAGGGTAAAGCCTGTATGTGAAGCATGTTTCTATATCTATCTGAAAAAACGTTTGGTCATTATTTGGTATCATTACACTCTTGATGCATAGGTATTTAAAAATGAAAGGAGAGCTGGATCTTTAGAGGAACAATAACACATTTGGTCTGAATGATAGCTCCTACAGACTTCTAATGGTTATGAGGCTGAAGAAACCATTTGCTCTTGAATGCCTAGCAGCTGATTCAACACAGGCTGATTAGATAAAGAAAAGAGAGTGGAAGGATAATAAATAAAAGGGCACTGTGATGAGGGTTCTAAGGAAATGAAAAACACTTTATTGATAATCAATCTATGGTAAATTTTGATAATGAACTCCTGTATAATAAGCAGCCCGTGCGCTCACCCTGCCACTGGAATTCTAATCAGGAAGATAATGGTTCCAAATTAGAAGTTTGCCAGCGAGCCTGTTATTAAAACAATTAAACATTTTTAATGCAAGTAAACAGAAGTTTCAGTCTGCATTTTGCTATTAGGTTATATGTTATCTTCCTTCACTGCCTTACTAATAAATGGGCTAAGTTATCTTTTGGCTATATGCTTTTAAGAGTTTTATGACTACCTTCACTTGAACCAGGTGAGACAATTGTGGATGAAATAACTGGGTTAAACGTCAACATAATATCATGTGATTATATTGTATTTGTCATGTAAAACTAAGTTTTCATGTCAAGCCACAGAAATATGGATATGAAAGCCCTTCTGTCCTTGAAGGTTGTAAGCTCTACTGACCTATGTTCCATTGCAAAGCAGGGGGTGTGTACAGTGGTTCAAAAATATGTCTATCCATCCAGGGGTTAATTGGATTTCTTCTTGCATCCAGAGAGCTATGATCAACCCCTTGCTGTGCTCTGCAGGAATGAGCACTGACCAGAGCCATTTCCACACGTAAGCAGCAGTGTTTTCCCAGCTCAGACCCACCTTCTTACAATGCTCCTATGCTTAGATGCTTGTTGTAATTCTGCCTCAGTGGCTCTAAAATCCTCCATCCACTGCTTCTCACCAGCCTCTGCCTCTCCACCTTATTTAGCTACTGTTTAGCTCATCCCTTGTTACTCTCATTTTGTTTTTCCAATGAACTTACTGCACGATTGATTCTTGCTAATTCTGCCAGCCGGTCACTAACTGTTTGTTTCCAAACAGGCTTGTTGCATCACTTCAGCAATTTATGCCGTGCTCTTCCTCTCCTCTCTTTGCCCCTGCAGCCACCACTGAAACCAGGGCCCCAGTGGCTGCCTGAAGACTGAAATGGGTCACTGTGGCTTCTTGCACCATTTTGGCACTGTCTGCTCTTCCCTTTTGTAAATGCAGATTAAGCAGTTGAGCAGTTGACCTAGAGGTGTAAGTGGTTTTAATCTTTCCTGTTTCTTCGAATAGTTCAAAGCGAATTTAATATCTCAGCTTCTACCAAGCTTGTCAGAATACTGCATGTCTGGGAGGTGTGTATTAGGAGGAAACAAGGGGAAAGAAATGAGAAAGAAAAAAAAAGGACCAAAATAATTAACAGAATGCTTTAGATAGATAGTTTCATGAATTTTAATTTTCCTCAGAAGTGACCATGTCCTTTAGGATGAAAGATGACCCAAATACACAGAACAGGTTTCACATGCATTCTTGTGGCAGAGAAAATGCTAATCCTGAGGGGAGAAAAGCCTTTGAAATTATTACAATCAGGGCTCCAAGTACCCCTGACCTCACCGATGACCCCACCTGCACCCCCTCCCTGCTCAGGGCTCTAAGGCCCCATTTCAGAACTGAGACCCCTTCCTTCCCTGCTTCCTAACAGTTACCCAGAAGGATATCTGGAATATATATTAAAAAAAAAAAAAAAAAAAACCACT
>NW_010413384.1:6152-27584 GCF_000710305.1 Buceros rhinoceros silvestris | reverse complement strand
CAGAGGGATATTTGGAATATATTTTAAAAAAAAAAAAAAAAAAATGCAGCTCAGAAGACTGCAGCATGACCATAGCATATGGACGGTTCTGTTTCCTCTAGAATTATGAAAAATATCTGTGCAACTGATAAGTGAAACGTTTACAAATCATGATCAAGTGAAAAGATTTAACAGCTTTCACACAGAGAGATTTAAGTATGAACTAAAATATAAAACAGTAGTTACTTCAGTCTTTTTTATATGCATCAATCTTCATTTTACAGCTCCCTCTTTTTGATATAGACACGCAAATTCATCTTGAAAATTCTGTTTGCTCTGATGAGACACCTTAGCTCACTTTTAAAGGACATCAAGGGTCTGTGGTTGAGTTAGTAGTGGTTCAGCCTCAGTCAGAAATTGCTATGGGGTGATCAAACTTATTTAATGAAACAATAACTTACACAGAAAACCAGGGGAAAAAAACCCAAAACAATACACCAAACCCAAACCCAACTCAAACCGAGTAGCACAAGGCATTAGAGGTATTGATTTAGCACCCTACTAACACAACAGTTTGACATCTTGGAGAATATCTAATTTTTCTATTCAAGAGAATTTTGGGGCTGAGGGGGAGCAGAGGTTGTTAGAATTTTTATTAATTGTGGTGATTTACATCAAATGTAGCAGCTCTGTATACCAGAATATGTGAATAATACGTATCTGTGCTAGCTTCACCCAGAACACTGTATTTGCTAAAGCTAGGGTTACCCACCAGGAGTTTGAGGAACTGTATGGTGGAGTTCAAATCTCTTGAGCTATCTGCAAAAGCAACAAGATTCCATGGCATTAGTTTCTTAGGAAACATTTATGTTTCTTGCCCTACCTACAAAACCTAGAAATTTGGAGGGGAGATTTGATGTTTGTTCTCTTTTAAAGAAGCTTGTAATTTCTATTTCCAGAAAACTGAACCTTAAACCCCAGACAAAGAACATCATAAGTTCTTGCCTGAAGGGGTGGCATAGCTTCTCCTTCATACTTTCTTTTGTGAATGCCCCTCATTCTTGACAACAGCATCAACTTACACTACTTGTCTACACACTTGACAATGGTGCTCTTTGTTCCATGTTATCAATCTTATACAGAAGAAGTTTCCAAAGTTAAGTCATTTATCCATTGCCCTTTCCTCATCTCTTTCCTAAAACTACCAAATTCTGTAGTGTTTGTAGTCAAAGGTATTAACTTGGGAATTTTTTTCCAACCATCTTACTCCATTCATTCTCAATGTTTGAATTTTGGATCAATTGAACTGTAATTAATGGAGGCTTCTATCAATCAATTTCTTTAGTATTTAACACAATGAATTCTTAACCTGATAAAACAGGTTTAAAGGCAAAGGAAAATTCTAGGTGTTATGATAATAACATAACTGGCAATACAAACAAAAAGGCGTCTTCTTTAAACACTGTTTCTCTGCACAAGGAGGGTGGAAACATGCTTTGTATTCAGTCTTCTCCACTCTGACTCACAATTTAGTATTTCTACAGTAAATCTCAGAGATGAGAGGGTTTCCGTTCTGGGGACACTGCAATAAGACACTCTGCGATCAGGAAGGATGCTGTTCATGGCATTCATGTAGGACATCTTCCATTTAATTGAAGTATCATGACCAGTCTGCCTTTTTTTCCCAACTCATACAGTTGACCTTCATCAAAACAATTTGATTTCTACAGGAAGATGAGACCAACAAGTGACACTTGCAGCACAAAATGAAAAAAATAGCGGTAAATCATACATGACAAATGGAGTTCTAGGAAAGTTTAGGGTGCTCTTCACTGCTCTTCCAAGTAGATTCAATTTATTGTTCCCCCCCAGGAACAGATACTGTGGCTTATGCAGTAAAGTACTGGGTTTGCCAATTACTGAGGATAATGGTGTGTGTTTCTGAGTCATTGTATTAGTCTCGAATGTTGTTTCTTAGTTACTAAACAAGAATGTGTTTTTTGTACATATGTTGTTCAAATCTGTCGGATGCAAGAACAGGTTTATTTTATGTAATTGTCTAAAAATAGAATAATGTTTACTGTATTAAATTCTTTCTGCTTATTACTGGTAGAATATAAGTTCTACTCATATACATGTTTTTAAGGACTTCTTTCAGAACTACATTTCAACAAATTGGTCCTCAATGATTGCCTAAGTTGATAGATTGACTGCCAGGAACTGAACTGGTTATTTTTCTCTAGTTGAAATATCAAGTTCAGAAGGGTTTCTTTACTCCTTAATATAAGATACTTCTTAAAGCACCATTAAAGAAGAAAGAACCAGTGTCTACTGGACATTTAGTGGAGGAAAATTGTATTAAAAACCAATTATTTATTCCTATATGATGACTAACTTACACCTATTCTCAGACAGTGGATGATTTTCAGAGTACCTATGAGCTAGACCTTTAAAAGCCATCCATAGTGCTGCAGCACCACTTTTAGGCATTTTGCCTAAATTTTACATACTGAAGGAAAGAGCTGTAACTTACCGTACATGTCTTTTGCAGATGGCTTAAGTACCATATGGTAAACTTGCAGCCAAGCTTATGGTTAAGCAGTATGCACATATGGGTCAAGTTATGAGCTTGGACTGCTTTTCTCTCCATATCATTTTTTTACAGAAATAGGGATGAAATGGTGGCTTACAGGCTTGGAAATATAGAGGACAGGAAATGACTTAAATTTGTAAGGACAGAAGTGGTAGTAAGGAAAAAAAGAGCTGAAGTCAGATAATAGAGGTATAATTTAAAGTCTTTAAGAAAACATTGAGCTCCTAGTAGACAACTTGTGGACTGACTTCCTATTAAAACCTGGTCACTTCCTTCAGTGTCTTAGAGAGATCTAAAATTTTTTGAGTGTTTCATCCCAGCTATAGAGGTTTAGTTGTTCTGAAAAGTGTATCGTGAATTGCTCTCATGATACTCTCCCTGAATAACAAATAGGCATATTTTGTCATTTGAATGTTTTTATAGTCACAGATAACTTCCAATGTTCTGTCGTTGCAGAGTTTGCCTCCTAAACTTCCAGAGGACGTTGGACTTGCTTATACCAAATCTGTACAGGAATTTCTGACACGTGGAACAGTACAGCGGTAAAAAAGAATTATACTCAGAGTTTATTACTGATGAATAGAGGCATGATAGATTCAGGCTAGAAAAGACATATTTACAGACAGTAGGTTGTCTGTTTAAAGAGGCAGGTCCCAAGTTTGATAGGATATGTGATATGCAAGTAGAAGTCAAAATTTTATTGAAGTGATGTAATAAGTATAATTTTCAGAAGGATTTTCAAAAGAGTGCAGGAGAGTTAGTCATCCACCTCCAGCTGATGTTCAGCGAAAGCTGGGTGCCAAACTCCCTTAGGCTCTCTTATACGTTTTGGGCAGTAACTCTACTAGAATGTTCTCAGCCTTACTTATCACCACAGGGAAATTCTCGGCCTTTTTTCTTCCACTTTCTTTTAAACTATGTGGGAAGATTTAGCGTTATTAGTTAAAGAGAGTGGATGCTTTTCATGTTTATGAGATGCAATTGAGCCCTTTGTTTTGTTCACTTTAAGGAAATGAAAATGTCCCTGTTATATTGCCTGCGGGGCCCTTACTGAAGGCAAGCACTACTAGGGTCAAGTTTATTTTCAATGTGGAAGAAGGTTATTTTCTTGGAGATAATCTAAGTGTCATCAACACAATTTATAGGTAGTTTGGGAACTAAAATTCTTTTTGCTCAATTTTGTAGGAATTTTTAAATTAAGATTTGCAGATCAAATTAACTTCTTTCCCCTTTCAAGCTTTAACTCCATGCAGGCTTGTCTCTATAGTCCTCCTACACCTGCAAGCACTTCTTGGCTCTCTCAGGATGCAGACTGGGATCGTTCAGCTGTGCAGGGGAGCAGGTGGGAGAAGAGCTGTGCAATAGGTCTTTGCATGTTTTACATGCTGCTACTGGAAGATGTGGACCTTGACATTTCTCTCTGACGAATGGCCCCTGAGGTAGTGCTCCAATAAAAATATCAAGCTGTGTATGCTGGAATATCTTCTGGGCTGTGTTGGAATAGACCTGCTGGAATTCTTGGTGAGCATCACATGGGTCTACTACTGCTCGGGTGGATCCCAGGCCTGATTCGCCTGAAGGGTATCTGACCCTGGCTCTAGGTGCAGTCACTGACTAACCCATCAGCTCCTACAATGAGATAGGGAGTGTACAGTTAGATAATTGGGAGAATAACCTATGGCTTTTTCTTTCAAGACTCAAGAAAGCTCTGGTGTTATCTGCACTAAGGAGATGGGGAGTTGTAGGGAGCCTGAGCCTGAGCACAGGATGAATGCTGGTTACCTGAAAAGAAAAATCTGGATGTGATACAATGGATCCTGAGAATGGAACGCCTAGTTCACACCACAACTTCCTTGGTCAGCATGCGCATGCACGTGCATGGGTGTGTGCGCATCTCATGTGAGGGAAGATTCCCTGGGCCACAGCTCCATAAAAAACTGAGAAGCAGCCTCCCTTGCCTTGTGCCATAACATAACACTGGTCATGTTGTCGTTGTACTGTGGCGGAGCAGCTGTATGGGTACCGTGTTGCTCATGGTAGGGAAATCTCATTTCTGTCTTTGCAAAAATTTTCTCATCCTATACACAAGTTCAGATTTGATTCTGTCCTCGGTTCTCAATGAAATACTCCCTTTACTGTCTTTTTTTTTTTTTTTCATTCTCATCAAGCTCTTCAAAGGTTCACTGGACACATGTTTAAAGTAATTTCAGTATATGGGAAAGTACAACCTTAAGCGCAGTGCAGGAAATCAGTCTATTATGAGGATTTTAGTTGATTTGCCAAATTAATGTTTCAGATCACCATGCAGCAGTAGATATAATTAAGTGTCAGAGAGAGAGGGCTAAATGCATGAATAAAATATCTTATTGTATCATTACACTTTTATAATAAGATTTACTTGTCAACTTAAAATGTAATAATGTAACTAACAGGATAATTTATTTCTAGATATAATGAAGATGTACAGAAAGCAGAGGCAGGACCTTGTAAGATGCCAGCTTCACTCTGTGGCTGAGTCTGCCTGGTAGCATACACACTTAATGAAGGAAAAACCCTACTGAACTGAAGGAGGGGGCATAGCTGCGTAGGATGGATAGCAGATGAGGAAAGAGCAGGAGTAAGCGTGAAGTTTGGATGTGGTGGAGGAGAGAAAGATGAGAGAAAAACTGTGATGACAGAAGGCGTAAGAGTCTGCTGGGGAAGACACTACCGTATGCGTTTCTCCAACTGATAGAGCAAGACATTTCCATAATGTAAACTTTCAGGGAAAGAAAGTTAAAATAGCTAATTGCCTTGGTGTGGGCTGAGAAGAAATGTATGGAAAGCTATCCCAGACTGGCTGACACATGCTAACTTGTCTGGTTGTGTAAGTTTTAATGATACCTTCCTTAGGGAAAAGAAGGTCTACTGGAAGTCAGCTAGGAAAACAGAAATCCTCAGGAGTTTCTCCCCAAATTAACTACATCTGATAGAGACCACAATTTACAAAAATGGGAGAGCTGCTTAAAGAGTTTGTGAGGAATAATTTGCTACCATTTAGTTTCTAAGACTCTGAATTCTTCCAAGTCCTGTAAAGGTCCGGTTTGTCACCATGTCTAGATCACAAGCAATGCCCTGGCCACCTCTAAATTCCTGTCAGTGGAACTGTGTAAGAACAGGCATATATTTGCAAAGAAATGGAAGGTGATGTTACCATTCTGATTAACTTCGAAAATAGCAACCCAGGTGCTGCAAATGTGAAATCCTGCATGAGCTACTGTGAAGACTGTAGTTGCTTCCTTCCTGGGTCATTCCCACACTCACCAATGCTTCCAGTGACTGTGATAATCATGCAAGGCAATTAGGGAAACACACCTCCCCATGTCTGAATGGAGCACAATATAGGAGCAGGTATACCAGGGCTGCTTTCAGCATCACTGTAGCAAGCAAACAGATGCAGAATTGTCTCAGAGAGAGGACGGCACATCCTAAACTGATCTGCTGATTCTTACTAGACCTGGGTTTTGCCAGATGCTGAGGAAGCTGGCTCTCTCTGATGTCTGTGCAGATCTGTAGGGATTCAGTAGAAATGCTTGCAGGATGGCCTGCAGTCTGTGAGAGTGCAGGAGCATGCTAGGAGGTGATGACAGGCTCCCTGTATTGTCATGGTGGAAGAAAGGGTTGCCATAATTACCATCCGTGGTATGCTTCCAGCCGTGCCAGGCTGCATTGTGGAAAGCATGTAATTTCTATATAATCTGCTCTCTCCCTCTCTCTCGTCTATCACACGTAATCTACACAGCCAGGCAATACACAGAATACTAATTACACACAATGTAAGTGCATTCCTGAACTGTGCAGCATAAATATGAATGAGAGGGAACATACTGCGCTTTAAATTCTTTGTATATTGTGCTGCGTGTTGTGACAATTAGTACACTGCAGTACATTATTCAAAATGTGAGAAGTACAGTACCTGCAAATGATGTTTTGTTTTTCTCCTCCTAGTTGCCAGATGGTGTGGAACCATTTACACAACATCTGAGTGTTAGTGCATATTAAGCGGGGAAAGAAGGATCCTGCTTAGTGTTTTGTTTCTCTCTTTTTTCTTTCTGAAATTCTCTGTTCTTAGCTACCTAGGCAGCATGTTGGAAGGTTTTGGGGTTTGTGGTTTGGTTTGGTTTTGTTTTGTGCGGAACAGGAAAGATAAAAAAGCCTTCTCAGTGTATTCCCTATATCGTGTTTCCAAATCATTTCAGGAACTTTGGTTTAAGCAAAGAAAAAACAGAACATCATTGTTGCTTTTATTACAGTGGAAGAGTCGACAAAGCTTTATTTACTATGCTTACTTTGTTTCTTCACAAAGGTCTAGTGTGATATGACAGTGCTTGGAGAGCCAGCTTGCTTCAGCCCTATTTTAAGAGGTCTCCTAGACGTGAATGAACGTGTATGCCACATGGACCCTCATGACATAAGGCAACATTATATTGTTCTTCTGTTCAAAGTAGTGGACTTACAAAAGAGATCCACCACTCATACACACTTTGATAAGCATTTAAGGAACGAGTGTACAACCTTTCTTTCTTCTACAGTGAAGGGTATAGCTTGAAAATTCTGTGGAATACTAAAGAGAAGCGAAAGAGGGAAAAAAATACTTCACCTCTGCTGCAAAAAGGACTCCTGGCCACTCTACAGAGAATTATTTGCCTAGGCAGACCATTAGTCTTAATTTACTACTTTTTCTTGAATAGCTGAGATGGTGCCACAGGCAAGCCACAACTGTTAGGTCAGTTAGTCAGACTGTTAGTCAGACTTGTTCCAAGTCAGCTCTCTGAAGAGACCAGGAAGTTCTCATAATCGGTAAAGTTTTGTTTTCTTTGAATGGAACTTCTCTTTCATAAAATGAAACTCTAAGCAAATAGGGAGTCCAAACTGGAAGTTAAAACCAACAAAAATAATAGGTTCATATACAGCTCTTACTCTGTCCACTATGTCCCAGCCAATGAGTTCTTGCTTCTAAGATTTAATGCAGTAAACACTGTAATGGCAGTTTATAAAAAATTTCTCAGTCGCCTTTGGTCTTAAGAAATTCCTTTCCATTGCCTCTGAGGTCTCTCTGTTCTGTGATTCTTTCATGTATCACAGCATACAGTGTCTTGAGTCTTTTCTTCCTGAATATGCACAAAAGCTCTCCAAGGAAATGTGCAATCTTTTGTCTTCTCCCAGAAGTTCTGCCTGACCTATCTAGAAACACTTTTCTTCTTAAAGAAACTATAAGACAAACACGTTAACTATACCCCCAAACACACCAAGTATAATATAACAGAGACTTGAATTCTTCCATCTGCAATGAAGGCTGAACCTACAGCTATACTGTAGCATATTTAGAGAAACCTCATCTACCTTAAAATTGCCT
The DNA here is from genome assembly GCF_000710305.1 of Buceros rhinoceros silvestris. Lineage (NCBI taxonomy): Eukaryota > Metazoa > Chordata > Aves > Bucerotiformes > Bucerotidae > Buceros > Buceros rhinoceros. The sequence goes on along the minus strand of NW_010413384.1, from coordinate 19,617 downwards.
TGCTTGGATTCTGCTGGCAGTGCTGCTGTGATAACACATTCTTGGTGTGGGCTCCAGAGAAGTTGGGAAAAACTTAAGAAACAAAGGTCCACTAAGATACAGCTATTCCAATGGTGCTGAGCTACGTAAAGCCAGCAAAAGAGTGTGTATGAGACTACAGTTGTTGCTGTGAAAGCTTATCCCTAATGCATAGTAAATGTCTCATGCTGCTGAGGTAATATATTTGATTCATTGACTGGCGTTTTTCAGTCACCCTTTTCTAGGTTTCAATAATTTCTTCTTTCTGTTACCAGTTCCACTCTTGTCAGTGTATTGGGTTCTGTATTTAAATCCTGATATGTTCAAATCCCATTAACATGTTTGGTTACCTTTTCTTCTTAAATTAAAAGAGTCAATATACCTCGATAATCAACTTAGAGAAATTACAATTTTCTTACTTTTGTGGGAAAAATATAAAAGGAAAAAACTTTTGGTAGATTTCTGGAGCTGGCACACTCTCCTCTTCCTTTGAAAGTCTAAGAGGTGGAATAGAGTAGTGACCTTTGCTGTATGTACAAGGGAGAAGGGAAGGAGAACTGTTGCTCACCTTCAGTTTCCAGCATTGTCCCACCTGTTCACGCTGTAGGAAGTCACTAACATTCAAAGTCAAATTCCTAAAGTATTTGAGCATTTGAAGCCCGCATTATTATATTGGATAGTGCAAGTAACTTCCATCTAGTCTTGGAGAAAGGGAGGATAAGAGAAAGGGAGGAGATACTGTGTTACATTGCTAGTTGATTAGGGTCATTCAACCTTACAGAATACACTTAATTTGATATAATCTGATATAGAGCATCTTCAAGAAATACAGTTTTCACAGTGGATAGAAGCTTGTGGGCAGGTAAAAAAATCCCTCCAATGACCAGAAACTGTTGTGAACATCTGTTCACTGACGACTTAAATTATACTTGGACAGTTTGATGCATCTCTGGCATCCATCCCATGTTCTAGCAGAATGGAAGTAGAAGAGAAGAAGAATGTAAAATCAGAGAATCCTGTTGGGTTGTAATCTTTCTTTCTGCTCTTTCTATTTTCTTCTCCCTCCAGTAAATCTGTCACACCTTTGTTTAAAAACCCATGACGACCTTGCTTTCCCTCAGTTGTTTTTGCAGCTGCCTGCTTGCTTATTTGTGTACATTGATTACAGCCATGCAAGGCTTCAGACTTAATTAAAAGGCATGGCAAGAGAGAGAGGTTTCTATGGAAATATTTTCTTGTAGAATATCCTATTGAGTTTAATCCACCCCACCCACAAAACTAAGATTTCTGAAATAAATGATTCTTCCATGAATCTCATCTGTCAGTACCCTCTTCACCTGAATTCTCTTTGGCTGGTGTCACGCTCAAGAGTTTTATACATGCTTGGAAAAGTGATTAAGAGAAGGTTGATGGTTGAAACTGTTACGGTGACATACAAAAACGTGAATTGCCTTTATCTTCTCCAGATATTACAGCAAAATGACAGTTAGTTCCCATCCCTATGTTAAAGCTTTTGCCCACTTTTTAGACTGCACTTATGCATTTGAAGTGTTAGTGCAATGTGGCAGTTTTTCTATACTGGAAAAAGCAGTGCTTGATTTAACAAAAAGTGAAAATCAAAGCCACTGCTCAAATTTTAAGCACCATTTAAAGAGAGCAATAAACATTGATTAAGCCAGAATTTAAGGGTATTTCTATCCCATTTTGGCATGCTTGTGTGAAAGTAAGTTGGTCCTTGGGGCTTGGCTTCCACAATACTAGTTTAGAATATGAGTCATCTATCATTAATTTCTGCACATGTGAAAATGTAAACCTCATGTTTTATGGCAGTAGGAAAGACTGCAACATGTAATAACAGGTGTACTTTAAATGTGTGGCCTTAGGAGACGTTCCAGCTGATGTTCTTCTCTGCCAATGGCAGAAAAAGCCTTTACCATACACGCTGGTATAAATCGACTCCATAGAAAAGAACACATCATGATTTCAGTAATCATACCAGGCACAAAACACCACTACTAGGTTTTATTCAAATAAAATTCTGTAATCCTTTCAACAAGCCCAGAGCCGCATTCAGCTGGGAACTCTGAGAATAGTTTATGTGCCTTATGAGAAATGGAGTACTGTGAGAGACAGAATTATGTGCCTCATTCAACAAATATGTTAATACTGAAGATTTTTTTTGCCCCCTGTGGGTGAAGGAGGAGACAACAGGCAAAAATCCTGGCCACAAAAGGCAACTGAAATTTCTATGTTAAGATACGTGTACTAATTCTGTCAGATGGGTGTGCTATCTGTCTTCCCAAGCAACTAGGAACTGCCAAAATCCTTTGTGCCATTCCTCTCCCTGCATTCTCAAAAAATCATCTATGCAGATCTTTGGTCTGCTTTGACATCAGTTCATATGCTGGTACAGGTAACATCCCTGGTTTAAATGTAAAATTCTTCCACATTAATTCTCTCTCCTGTGAAACTCTTCACTGAATCATCCATTTGCAAAGCCCAAGCTTGCTTCGTTGAAAGGAAAAAAACCTGCAATGTGTATAAAAGCTTTAAATACTGTACTAACAACCCAGAATCCTCTTTCCTCCTCCTCCAGCCTGGAATTTTCAACTTCTCTCATATATCTGAGTGCCATATCTCCATAAATTAAGCACATCTTATACTTAATAATGGAAATAATAGTAAATCTCTCCCAATTTTTCTTTCCATGGTTTGTAAGACCAATAACTATATTAATATATTGGGATACATGTGAAAGTATTTTTCGTGAAGAAACTTAAGCAGGTGTATTTTGTACTTTGTCTCTTCTAGGTGAAATAATACAGCTTCTTGCCTTTTATGGCATAAGTTTTGTATCTGAGAACTGCAAAATATATCCTTCTTACAGTACTGTAGAAGCTCCAGTAGAAACTAATAATGGTGGACTAAAAAGAAAAACGAGCACAAATAAGAAAAAAAAAAAAAAGAAAGCGAAGCAAGAGAACAAAACTAAAAGCAAGGGATGCATCATTTGGTTTTGTAGTTGCTGTGATTCTTGAAATCACTCTGTGTTCCTTTTTCTGTCCATAGAAAATGTACAAGTGTTTATTAAAAATGATCTCACGATAGCATGAGAAGACTATATAATTAAAAGCACATTAAAAAAAAAATCATCCCCAAAACCCCTCAGAAAAGGTAACTAGAGGAAGAGGATGATTTCTATATAAGAAAAGGTACGTAACTTGAGAAAGGATATGGTAAATGCCATTAGGTATTGATTATTAGGCAGGAAGTTAGTGGTCATGGATGTGATGTAAAGTGAGTCACATCTCTGACCACCTCTAACCATTTGGGTTCTCTGAGGGATTTAGACAGAAGCCAAGTGCCTGTTCATTTACATACAAGTTCCCAGTTAGACAACAGACACTCATTTCTCCTCAGAAGGCACTTCTGAGCATGCAGAGCTAATCTGACGTAGAGGTGAACCTGAGGTGCGATGGGCTAGGTAGGGTTAAGAACGTGGGTTTGCTGTCTGGGATTTAGCAAGATTTGAGATGCCCGATAGGACGGAGGCAGACTCCAGAGCACTGTTTGTGTACAAAGCAGTGATGGGCAATCTCCTGTCTGGAGGGTGGAAAGACATTTTTACAGCTGTGTTACTTGTCACACAGTCCAGGGCTGTACGTGGTATTAATGTATTTCCTGGAGGCAGATGCCCTTCGTATTTGGTATTACTATGAAGCAAGCAAGTTCTTTAGTGTATTTTCTCAGTTCTTTTGATTTCTGCATCTTTGCTCAGGCATTGCTTACAGGCTGCTGCTGGGACAACTGATTGAAAGAACTTCTCATGGTATTTGTTGTCACCTGCATAGTGCTATCAATTCAGTATACATTAGCCCATTATCTCTTCCTAAAACTTCCATAGGTACTGAGTAAAATGGACAAAGGGTCAGAGATGATGTGGAAAACAGCTCATTGTAACCAGCCCTTGAATTCATCGGGAGAGATGAAACCTGAGCCACTGCGGGGTGTTTCCATTCCATGGGTTTTTTTCAAGTTGCTTCTGAGAGTTTACACATGAAATATATTTTTAAAATGTGCTCTAGGAAGTGTTCCCCATTTTTTAACAACTTAATTAAGTATTAAAATCCAATTTTCTTCATATCTAAACCTGCAAATTTTATGGAGTTTTTGCTCTTTACTCTCTATTACAAAGTGTGTTTGTCATAATTATTTGTTAAGCGTATGAAATGTTGTATGAAGATGCATCATTTAAAATGTAAATACTTTTAACCAGGATGACAATCAAAGATAAGATCGATGGATATCACACCTTCTGAAGAGCCCACAAGCTTCCAACTGCAGATGTCAGATGCACATGAAATATAAAAAAACCCTTTCCATGGACCTTCACAGCTGCACTTGGAGTACTTGTACACTGACTAATGGTGTGTAGTCATAGCTTGAATCCACTCTGAATGGCTTTGCTAGCTTTAAACTAGCCACCTTAGTACAGCCACTTGGTACCGGTTTCATGCCATTGTACGAGGTATGGCAGCAGAGGATGCAAAATATGTTTTTTAAATGTTAAGGTGATAATTTTGCAATGAGCTCCATGTTACTGCAGCTACACAACTGATGTTGCCCAAGGTAGCTTGTTTAGAAATAGCTGAAGAAATTCCAGATGAGGTGAAACCACCTTTGACAGCAATTTATAGGTAAATAGAAATAAGAAGGTGTTATTGCCCTTATTTTATTGAAGGGGAGAAAAAGTAACACTGGACTTAACTAACTTGTCAGAGTCTGGGAGGCTGATGGACTACACATAGGATAGCCACTCAATAAATCTGAGGTCTAATGTGTGTTCTAGTGCACTCTTGCATAATGATTGTGTCACTTAACTCCTCTGAATCTCAGTTTTTTGCGCTCTAGGATGGAAGTAATTATGTGGAGCTACCATATAATATCCACAGAGAGCTCTGTAGTTGGAAAGTATCACTGAACCTATCAACAGGAAAAATGTGAGGAAGTTAATAATCTTAAGGCCAGAATGGAACATCATGATCATTTAACCTGTCCTACTGTGTTACTGAGGCTATAAAACTTCCCCTGTATGATTTCTGAATTACTCCCCAAACCTGTAGTTTCAGAAAGGCATTTGGACATTTTCTATTCTTTATGTGAATACTTCTAGAATCTGTACCAGTGAGTTTTTCTAAAGGCAATAAATAGAAGTATATCTTTGGTATCATAGGGAATACTGCACTGCAAAACAGGAGGAACAACCCATTTAAAAGAGTGTGAAGATAGTCTTTAAAGCAAAGTTCCACAGTTTGTTTGAGTTCAGTTGAAATATCTTGCTTGAATAAAACTGAAAATTTTAATTCTGTTTTCTCATCCTGCTCCCCTCTCTGGCTAAGCAGGACAGAGGTCTGCTGGTGGAAATATATACATATGTACAACGTGGATCACTCCATCAGCTGTGCTCTGACACCCAGTAGGTGCTCTTGGGTCCTAGTCTTTTCAGGTTCTGCACATATGAGTCCCCAAGGCTGCAGCCTCACTCCAGCTAATGGTACAGACCCTCTTACACGCAGACACTCACTGACATACCCACACACATGCACTGCACATCCTTCTTGTAACTCAGCTTAGTCACACAGTCCATGCAGGAGCTGGTCCAGGTCATCACTCTCCCCTCCCTCCCACATCACTCCTAGAGACACGCACACATATACACACCCGCTCACCAACTGCAGAGAGACCCTCACCTAGGAGAAGAGTTAGAAAGACATTTAGAAAGAAGACAGGACAGATTACACTAATAGGTTGCAGGGCATGACTAGGGTACTGATCAGCTCCTGTTCATATGCGATCAACACCTTTCATCCCTTTACTCCTCTGTCTTCCCATTCAAGTTCCTCCCCAAATCACCTTGATTCTTCCCTCTCCTCACCTCTGGTTCCTTCCCTAAACATCCCATAATCAGTCCTGTACAATCCTGAAATGCTCTTCCTCTGTATCCCACAGTGTGTCCTGTGCCCTGAGGCAGTGGCCCCTCTCAGTGTGAAAGGTGACCTGGAGGGCAGCTTCCACTGACTTGTGATGGGTGTCCTCAGCCCATGGTGTTAAGGCTCTCCTGGGGCAGTCCTGGAGCAACCAGGCAAGGACTGCTTCTCTGACTGGATCATTTGAGTTCCTCCACCTGCCTTGAGTCTCCATGCTCCTTCATGAGTGTGGAGATGGGCCTTTGATGAGCTGACCTGGACTTTGCTGGGATGGACCAGGGATGAAGTGGGGCAGGGTGTAATTTGAACTCCCCCTCCTACCTTTGTGCATCTGTGCACCTCTGTGAGTGCAGTCAAGATTTTTATCCCATAACTTAACAGTTGTATTATTGGAATGGATCTCAAAATCACTTTTTTCCTCCTCATGTTTCATTTCAAACAAGAATTTTTCAAATTTTTTAAGCAACGGCGAAACATTTCCTCCTGGGAAAATCCATGTTAAAATATTAAGTAGGAATGTTTCCAGCTGGCTTCTCTTAATAGCTTTTATGGTGAAGATTTGTACCTTATGAAAACATTAAAACAGAATATAAATCCTCTTACCTCCCACTTGTGCTCCTAAATAGGGAAAATCACCTCACTCTGCACTAGTATCTTTGCCAAAAATTTTAGGATGGGAGAATCTCTATCTGGAGGATCTATGGTCTTTCTGTTGGCTATAGAGTGAATCTATACCTTAAAGTAAATGCTTAAGTTTGAGATAGCTAAAACCAGGTGAGATGAATCCCATCCTGCTTATCATCTGGCGGGAAAACAGTCAACATTTTCTCCTACGATCTGCTATGTAAAAATGTCAAATGGTTTCCCATGTTATTTCCAGAAATCTACAGACTAAAACAGCAGATCAAACAGCTGCATTTCAGGAGATTCAACAGTCCAGAAAAGGAATCAGTGAAACATCAGGCACCTGTTTTTGTACCTTTTATGATTTATGACTGTAAAAGTCTTCCTGAACTCTTTATCCTGCAAAGCATTTCCCAAGATACAGGCCTTGACACTGCTATGAATTCCACTGTAAATATGGCACATGTGAGCCAAAAAAATCCTGGTAAGTCTCATACTACAATCTTAAACTTTCTGCTTTAACCCTTTCTCAGCCATTGCTCCTGAACACAGCTGGCAGGGACAAAACCTCCTTCTTCTGCAGGTAATGCATAGTTCTATGTCTTACAGTAAACTCTTCTCCATAGATACCTGGCCTTGCATTCAGTAGTGTGGGGGTCGTATTTTCTTCACTGGACTAGTAGATGGAAAAAAAAGTCTTTGCTGCAGTGAGGGTAACAAAACACTAAAGATCAGTATCCTGCCTTGGTGAGTTTTAACGCATAACTCATCTTCCATCAGTCATAATTGTAATGTTTTCTTTCCTAGGTGCCTTCCCCAGATCCCGATACTCCCGATACTGTGTTAAGGTTCACAGTGGTCAGACAAACACCAACATTTTATTTCTCTATGCATCTTCCTGTTCAGTATTGAGAGATATAATAACATCAAACAAAAAAGGGTGGGGAGAAACACTGTTATAAAATTACACTCTGGTTAAAAGCCAGATATCTAAATAACAGTGAAAAGAATTTTGCCAATTCTTTGAGTCTCTAGATGATTGAAAGATTTAATAGAAGTATCATCTTTGCAAGAAATACGGTATTACTCTTCTGACATGTAGAAAGAAATTTCAGGAAGTGTATTTTTAGCAGCCTTAATTTAATGTTGGAAAATGTTACTTCTCGGAGCATTAGGTATTTTATATACAATTGTATAATTGAGTACGGTGATTATCATATCATCCAGAATCCGTTTACGAAGATCTTTTTTTATCTGTGAAAGATACAAGCCTATCGTATGCCTTTTAGAGGCTGTGTCAAAATGGACATGGCCATATGAGGTATTTGACCTCTGCCAGGAAAAATGTCTGGTGGGTATCGAGAGATGAGAGGCAGGTAACAAGATCTGTGCTCTCTAGAAAATCCTAATTGTTTCTTGCTGCGGTACTTCTACTGTCACTTCCTGGCTTGTACAAAGTGATGTCCTGGCACACCCTGCCTGTTCCCCTGCCAGAATTCGGAGCAGCCAGAGTCCACCGCAGCTGCCAGATGAGTGCGTTGCACTGAGACAGGGAAGGCATTGCCTCCACCAGCTCCACTTTCTGCCAGCGCATTGCAGAGGAGGGCATGAGTCACCCTGCACAGACTTCCTGTATGACTTTGATTAGCTAAGATGTTTTTTTTATGTAATTAAATTTTTAGAAGAGATATATAGTGGCCTGCATTTTCCAGAGTAATAGGTTACTTTGCCTGTTCTCAGCTTCTTTGCTGAAATTGGTAAAGCTAAGTGTCTAGATCTCTTCTGAAAACAGACCCACTTTAAGAATGGAGTCAGGCACATGCCTTAGTTGAAAAAATGCTGGAGGCTATGTGTTTTGAACAGCATGGGCAGCCTGCATAGATTTCAGAAAAAACCCCAAGTTTTGTGGTCTTGAATTTATTGGTTTCTTGAATTGAAAAAGTATTCTCTACTCAGAATGTTTCCCAAATTCATTCCATCTGAGTTGGCATCGCCATTATGTACCTGTACCTTGAAGACAGGGTGTTTTGAAATCAGTACACACTTCTTTCTAGAACATCCCTATTCTTAATACCAACATCCCTGCTGGTTAAAATTCCTCTTGCCCTGTAAAAATGGAATGATCTTCTTGTGGGACTCAATGTAGTGCGGGCTGCAGGCAACGTGGTCCTCTCAGAGTATTAAGCACAGTGTGCAGAGGATTTTTGGCCCTGCATGTGCTGGGTCCTTTCAGAGTAATGTGCACAAATGGCGTCTCGTTTGTTATTTTTTTTTAGAATATTTTGATGTTTTCTGGGTAGGATTACTACATATCTCTGAAAACTGGCTATTGCACAGGTCACATAGCTATTTTGATATGCATTTCCATTGCAAATTATACCCATTTTAGAAATACTTGGAATACATATGGTGTCACGTAATTAAACCACGACAGTTACAGTGGAAGTGTTATGCTCTATCAAGCTCATAATACCAGTTAAAAAGAATTTTTTAAAGATGAACACAGTGTAGTGTGGAGAATAGTACATCTTTTGACAATTTATCGAAATGCATTTGCATAATTTCATTTCTGAAGTCCGTAAATACTTATCTATTTGCAAATGATCGACGTTACGATGTGTCTGTATCAGTTCTCATGTGCCCTAATGAGAATTAAAGAAATTAAAAATCAGGACACTTGCATAAGAACAATGAAAAGAATTCTATATAAATAGCTCAGAAAATGTGATACGAGAAACGAAAATCAGATACATTTAAAACCTAAGCTGTCATGCTGTTCTCAGTCCACCCCACTGTGTATAGGGACTGTTGAACAGTGGGTGTTTTGTGATTGTTTATTCAAAGTGAATCTCATTCTCAAGAATGGTCCTGGGCTGATACCCCTAGCAGGCAGAACTTGTATTCTTTTTTTAAATGTTCCACATACGAACGGTAGAAAAAAATCAAGAAATATATGAGCTGCCAAGAGGAGGGAAAGGCATTCAGCATCCCACAGGATGGACTTTCCCTTTGTTTCCTTTTCATTCGCTTTTTGTCATTGGAAGAAGTTTTGTATAAAAACATGATTACATTTCCTCACCTCTCCTGCCCATAGCTGTTTGGTTTGTGGGGATTTCTGGGCTTCACAGCTTCAACATAGGAATTGCAAGGGTCTTTCTCTTATCCCTAGATTTCTCAATCAGAAACACCCTTTGTGGGGTGAACGTTTTTGCCTAGAAAACATCACATTGTTAAAGACCAAGAATAATCTTACAAACTAGCTGTACTGCTCTCTTTCATACTAGATTGCAAGGAATTTATTGTCCTGGAAATGCATTTATTAATTTTTGTTTCATAGTCCAAAAAGACACAGTTCTCTAAAGGAAAGGATCAGAAGATTTAACTCATCTCCCTCTGAATGAGATTCCCGTTCTTGTTCCAAGAACAAGGATGTTTTCGCATTGGTCTGTTGCAAGACCAGGATCCACTATCAGAGTGCCTTCTGATGAATATTCAATTCTTTGCATGCTTGCCTTTGTGAAGGAGTTAGAGGAACAAAAAACTATTTTCATAGTGAAAAAAATTAAAGGCATGGAAAACAGCCCAAAATAAGACCATAGACATTCTCATCTGAAATTTAACAGAAAAAAAAAATCAGATTACTATAGCCTTGACTGTACAATGCAGATGCTTGCTTGAGATATGAAGACATGATTTTTCCTCTAGCTGAATTTGGGGGTTCTTTCCAAAAAGCCTTCTTCCTCTGCGGCACACAGGAACACAATGGTGTGAGCAGAGGTGTCACATTGCATTCTACAGCTGGAACAAGAAAACAAAAAGCCTCTCTGTAACTGTTATGCATACATTAATGCAACAGAAAGAGACCCTCTTGGCAGCATCTCCGTGACACTGAAACAGTTCTGTACTCTTTTTTCTTATTATAGACAGAAGCAGCTATCTCCTTGTCTGCTCCACTCCATCTTATTGATATCAGTCTTGACAATCAAGCTGCAGATGAAGTGGATGCATCAGTTTGAATTACAAACATCATTTAAAATACTCAGTCACATATTTTACATACTGCTATACCATAATTATACAGCTGTACCATGCTTCTTGTCCAGAATTTCCTGGAAACCTGAAATTGCTTTTTCCTTGATGGGGCCATAGGCCACAGGCTCATTTGAAATTCAAACGAGCATTTTGCTCAGCTGGAATGGTATTAAGTCTGTAGGGCAGCCCGTGATGCCTGGATTGGAGACAGGAGACAACTCTTGTTAGTAAATGTGTGTTTGAGAGTATTGGTGTTACTGGATGATAGCTAATCATCTGAAAGTCGAAGGAAACCTCTTTAAGGCAGTGATGCCTCACTAGGAGAATAGGAACAAGTCTGGGCCACATCTTTATAAGTAATGAATTCTCATTTCTTTTCAATCTAATGAATACCCTCTTTAAAGGTTAATTCTTAAATAGTCGCTTGGGAACAGATGTCTCCTTCACTCTGATCTCTGTGAGTCAAGAAGACTGCTAAGAAACTTCAGTTTTTCTCTTCTATTACCTGATGCCCCTTTATTTCAGATTAAGACTGTTGATAAAGATGATTTCAGCTGCCTGATCTCCTGCGTATTTTGCAATTGTTGGATAAAGGAATGAGCTGAAGTAGTCAGCAGATTGATATCCAGGCAAGTTACAACCGCATTTCCCAAATTCCTCACTGTTATTTGAAGTAGTGAGGCAAAAGGCAATGTATTTTCTTTGTATACCATTCAGGTGGCACAAAGACTCTAAGGATGCAACTGCCTTGGGTGCACAAAGGACCATAAAGGCTGTTGGAATGATGCAGTAAATTGCTATTTTCTCTTATTTAGGGTGAAGGCTAAGTAGCAACTAAAGTATGTCCATGACAATCAGAAAGGATGTTGTCCTTGTTCCATGGCCCTTATGCATCTAGATAATCACCCCCACCTCCTGCCCCCAGCTCTGAAGTTCTCATAAAGATAAAACAGATTGAAATTGTTTTGACACTGTTCATTCATCTGTATGAGCACGGAACGAGAAAGTTCGACAGGAAAATACTTCAGAGACATATGATAAACTAATACTACCCAGATGAATGCAAACACTGCCTGCAATAGAGACGACGGTAGCTAAATTGCTTCAAATGAGCCTTATTGATTCTACTCTGTGTTGATGGGGCATATCTGAAGGAGGAAGTTTCATTTAAACCCTTGGCCACTGCAGTAACTAAATGAACTCAGGGACAGTTTATGTAACAGACTGACTCTGATTCTTTAGGAGCTGGTGAATATCTCCCTTAAACAAGAAACATCTTTATAGTCAAGCAGCTAATTTATTATAATGAAATGAAAAAATACTGTGGCACCCTTGCGGCCCAGATAATGTAGCAGCAAGTTACCGTTCTGATGAATAGGGACGTTGCTCAGCAGATGTAATGCTTTCTAGTCTTAGAAGAGGATAGATCAATTTCTTATTCTTTATGAAGAAGGATGATTCCTTTGCAGCACTGCTGAGAGATGTGGACATTTACATCTTTGAGTTAATCACCCCCAGAACAATCCAGCCACTACAGGTACGCTTAGCTGTTATATTTCTTGCTATATAAATAAGAAAAAAAGGAAGTTCAAGAGGGAGTTGATTTTTGCTTCAATACCTTAATGGTATTTCTATAGACTCCTACTGCTTGCGTTGTAACTAAGGATACCAGAGAGGGACAAGGCCATCTCCCGTGGGCAGGGAAGGCTGCAGGTGGGGCTCATGGGACTCCCAGGCTGAGCAAGCAGAGATTGGGTGAGCAGCCCAGCAAAGGGCTGTGTTTCAGCAGATGGCAGTCTTCCCTCGTTGTCTGCTTAGTGCCTGCCTAAGATGAGCTGGGGTGGAGCTAGGAAAGGGACATAAACTCAGGTTCCCCTTTCATTGCAAACCCCATTGGCAAACCCTTTATGCACTGTTACATAAGGCACCTCTGCAAGCTAGTGGTGACACAACCAGTGCTCCATTAGCATGGTTTATAAAACCAATGGTTTCAAATGGTTTCAAATGGTTTCAAAACCGGTTACTAGTATTCTGTCCCCAAAGCTCCCTGTTTGCCTTTATTTGATTGTTATAAGTGAATCGTGTATGACCATACAGAAGAGGAGAGGAATGGAACACACACAGCTGAACCAGGTCAGGTAACAACTATCTCCCAACCAACATCTGAAATCTCTTACAGTCACGTTTCACAGTAGACAAAAAAATGACATAGTGATAGTGTTGATGAACGTCCTGGATGACTTTTCCCTGGCCATCACCAAGGAATAGCATTATAATATTACGGAATGAGTGACATTTAGGAAGATACATTATGTTTTGCATAAAGATGACTCCTAACATAAAAATCAATGTCTGGAATTTAGTATGTCATTTAACTTAACTTGATTTTCATTAATGTGGGAAATGTAGCACTCCAAGTAGATACTCAAAAAGGAAAAGGCAAATATGTCCCATATCACAAGCATGTAAATAGCAAATCTGTCCATCCCAGGATTCAGGTCTATTTGTAGAGAGTTCCCTGCTGTTCTAACTGCCCCTGCTTTTGGTATGGTAATAAGACCTTCATGATTTAAAAATACTTCAATAGTTCCCTGTAACATTCTTTTCCTGTAGTCCCCCCTGATCTGACTTCCCTGCTCAGCCTGTGCCATACCTGATATCTCACCCAAGGCTGTCTTCAGCTGAGACAAAGCTGAAGAAGCACCCTATGTCCTCTGCTTACATTTGCAGATGTGCACTGAGGTGGTCCTGCACATTAATCATGAAGAAACAAAACAGAGCTGGAAGTGAGGATGGCCATTCAG
>NW_010413384.1:2942-6064 GCF_000710305.1 Buceros rhinoceros silvestris | reverse complement strand
AGCAGGAAATTCTGATTATTCATTAGTGTCAAACTGAAAAGAACATCTGACTGTGATCCTGCTTGTGAAAAACATTCTGAAAAAATGTTTAAGGATTAGAAAAATGACAAAATGATCTTTTTTATAATATGTGGGTGCTTTTTTTCAATAAGGATCAAATGCTTTGCTTTGATGTCATTTGTCCTACTAGACTATAGATGGAGAGGAGTGACTGATGACATTTTTCTGTAATATTTCCAAAATGAGGTAAATTCATGTTAGATATTAAGAATAACTTTTTGACTGGTAAGCAGGATGAAACTCATGAAAAAAAGCCTTGTGAGGCTAGATCAGACAAAATCCTGCCAAGGATGCTATATTTAAGTTGATAGTACAAAAAAACAGAGGAATGGACAGTCAGTTGCTGTATTCAGGCAACTCTCAGCCTGTCAATTCTAAGACATTCGGCACTAAAACACAGTATCACTAGCAGTGAATGAGAATGCTCTAGATTCCTCAAAATGAAATGTCTCCTATATGAAAAAGGAATGAGTGGACTATTTTTGTAAAATCTACAGATGGAAACATTCCTGCAAAAGTGTTTTGATTTAAGTAGGACAGAATTTTCCATCAGGAATTATTTTAACCAGTTTTGCTCTTCCTGTCTTTGGGGAGTGCTTTGTTACACAGCCATATCTTTCACCAAAAGTTCATCCAACAGTATGTTCCTCGGGTCTTTGCCAGAGAAGTCCCTGAGTTTCCCAGTCCATTGTGTTTGGATTGCAGCTCTGCAGGACCTCTTGGTAGTCTGGCTCATCTGACTCACACCAATGTGCAAGTAGGAGAGGCCCTTGCAGTAGCGCATACATTGCTAGAGACAGAGGTCATGCTGTTGAGTATTAGGTCATCAACCCTGAGTCTAGTCTTTACAGGAAATAATGTGAAGAGCATATATCAAGAGTAACAGACTCTGTAAAGGCTATGGCTGTACTTGCAAAACATTGTTCACATCCTGGAGACTTCAGCCAAGAAACTGTCTGGGTGGATCTAATTGCAGGTCAAATTGACAAACAACAGTATGTGCTTGACTCTTACCATCAATCCAGTTTTATATGGTCTGTAACCAGGAGCTATGCCCCTTGATCAGAGATTTTTACAGGCTATATCCATACTAGTAAATAAAACAGGCAGGAGCAGGTCTGCAGTCTTGAGGCCAGTTGTCACTGCATGGTATGCGTCCAGTCATAAGGAATGCTGTTCCCCTTCTCCCATAAAAGGGGACTGCCATGCCCAGGCTGACAGTCCCTGCCCTTACTACCCTTGAACCCTTCCTAGGCAATGACTGAGGCAGCAAAGCCAAAATCAGTGTTAGGAACTGCAGTAACAGCTTAACTGAATAGAGGGTTACAGACCAGCACTCAGCCTGTGTCTTGGCATTGTTTAGTTTACCAGAGGTGACCATATGTGAAGATGTGCCCACCCTCCATATTTTGTCCTCTTGATATCCTGCTGTTGTAAGGAAGGACTATATTGACTTTCTGTGCCTCCCTACCCTCACAGATAAAGCAGTCAGAGGTGATATGACTTGTCCAGGTTTATGTGAAAATATTGGAAGAAAAATGGAATCCATGTGCGAGGCTCTACATTGCACAGGTCTCTATTGTTTAAAAATATGCACCGACAGTCAAAGCTGTGTTTTATGTAAGGATCTCTTTCGTCCATTTTGGCAATGGGTAGGGACTTCAAAGTATGTGCACTTCAAAGTATTATAAATCGTATTTATAATACCAAAAGAAACCTCAGAACAGATGAGAAACAGACAATGAATTTTTAAACACTCTTCTCCCCTTAAAAATTTGATAAGATACAGGGTTATTTTTATCTCCTGTTTGTTTGTAGTGGAAAATTTGTTGCAATTAGAGTGGCAGCTCCTCACCCCAAAATGTTCTGTGATTATCAGCAAAAAGTGCAGAATCAACAGAAAATTCTGTTTCATGAATTGCTCATAAACATAAATTTTTCAGACAATACAACTCTACTTCCTGCTCGGGCACTTACCCAGGCAGTGCTCCAGCTGAGGTTTATTTTCTATTATTTAATTTTAACTGAATGCGCTGCTACAGATACTGTGCACAAATACCAGGCACAGTAACTGACTTAATTACAGAATTTTTCCTGGCAAAGTGTGACTTTACACATCCCCTTAATACAACCAGAGTTCCTGTGTAATCTATCTCTCTTTCTCACTTTGGAGTTTGACAGATGGGCTCAGTCAGACTGAGCAACTGTGATCCAAGGTGTTACCACCCTCAGCTCTCCTCTGCCCTGTGCTTTTGGGAGCTGCTACCCCCGAGCAGGGTGACAGAAGCTGCCATGATCCTTTCCATCGAGGAAGCAGTTGGGTGGCTCTGTGGCTTGAAGCACTGATGAGCTGAGAGTGTGATCTCTGCTGAGCAGCAGACTCTGATGTCTTTGCTCTGGGAACGCTGACTTTGGAGCGAAGAGGGGTGTAGACAGATGGGGTGATAATGCCTTCAGCCACTCTTATTGGTCCGTTGGAGCCCCTGGCTTCTTCTAACAGCATCCCAGCACTGCCTTCACACAAATGAGTTTTCTGTTTCAGTAATATCAGCACAAAATTCCCTGCAGCGCACTCCAAGCCACTGCCCTGTTGTCTATCATGTGCACACCCAAATGTTCTAAAACCTGAGTCAGAAGTTCCAAGTCACACTACATTAAAGCATTTGAAAATGTAATTGTACAGTTTTGCCTTCTGATATTTGAACTGTACACGCATAAAGGATACTCAGTTAAAATTTTTGTGGTGGGTTGGTTGGCTGGCTTTCTTTTTTTTTAAATGATATAAAAGCTGAGTTTTCACATAACTGCATGAATTCCCAGGGACATAGTGCACCTGTTCTTCCAGGACTTTCAAGAGAGTTTGGGGTGACCCATGGTGATGCCAGAGCAGTGTATGTCCAAGCTTTGGTCCCAAATCAGTGCTGCTACCAGGCTCTACTCTGAGATCTGCATGGGTTACAGGGAAAAGGTTTATCCCCAGCCCACTCCTGCACTTGAGGAAATTCGTGTGATTGCCCCCTGGAGCAGAAGGGGTAAAGGGGGCATCACTTTCCTCATTTCCT
>NW_010413384.1:0-2861 GCF_000710305.1 Buceros rhinoceros silvestris | reverse complement strand
CTGAAAAGGGACACCAAGGAAGAGAAGCATGTAGTTGTGGGAGCAGTATGTTGCTGCTGGAGAACTGGGCGGTGAGGGAGTTAGTAATCCTGCTCCATGTTAACCCAGTTCTGTGGAAGCAGAGTGACAGCCGCTGTCATCTCAATGGATGGGCCTGCCAGGAAATTATGTTCTTTGGCACAGTCAGCATCTACTCTTCATATATAAGACTCTAAATGACCGGCTGCCTCTTTGAGGTGCAGCTCAGGGTGTTGGTTTTGATCATTAAAGCCTCTAACTGTCTTTGTGTGTTACCCAGTTCAGCTGGGAATTGTTTTCAGTGAGAGTCTTCAGCTCTGGAGCTGCCCCCAATCTCAGCCACTGACAACATCAGTGAAACGGAAGGTCCAACCATAGTATCATGATCAAGAAATAGTGATTTATAGATAATTTTGACAGATCAGTAAAGAAAAGATGTAAAAATGTTTTAACGTGGCTTCAACAGACAGATTTGCTGACTGACTGTGAATAGAAAATCATATTCTATCCTCGGGAAAGATTCAGTTTTTTAACATATGTTGTATTTACCTGTGCAATAAGTGTTAAAAAACTAACTGATGTATTTGTTTCATTCTGTAGCATGTATGAAAAAAGCTATTTATTCACAATACAGAGATCATAAATTTGGTTTCCTTAGTGATTTCCCCTGAGTGCATGAACTCTGGTTTATGTTCAGATTCTTTTCCCTGTTAGATCAAATTGTTTTTCTTCGGGGAACACGGGTAAACTGAGGTGACACAATAATATTTGTGATGAAAATCTGAAAAATGAGTGCTTTTGTGGTTCTTTACAATGCAGCTGTTAGAGAGCTGTGTGTTCATTATGTTGTACTAAAAATATAGGCTAAATAATCTGTTTGGTTTTTATCCATAGAGATGGAATGGAGTGTTTATTAATTCTAACACTTACAATTGCATATCAGGAAGATGGATGGAAAAAGAAATTCTCAAAAAAACCTGCAAAATGTAAGTTTCATCCTAAGTTTTCCCTTCTTCATAAGGCTTTTCTGCTCCAGAGCCTTGCATCTCAGGGGATGTGCCTCAGATCACCTCATTATAGTGTCTTGTGTTGAACTGAGTAGTGTTCACATCAGCAAACTTGAGAGTAGATCCAGCCCCTTGGGGTTTCAGTATCCAGTGTCAGGTTGTTTGAGTAGAAAAATTGTCTGTTCTTACACATTTTATTCCTTCACATCCTCCATTCCTATCCTGAAGAAAGATTTCTGAAAGTGTACCAAATGCACTCTTAGTTTGAGAATTTCAGACTAAGAAATGTGGAAACAGGGGAAGACAATTATACTTCTTTAAGTATACTTTCTTTAAGTAATAAAATCTCTCTTTGCTTTATAAGAGCAAGGAGCGGAAGCTTAACTCACAAAGATGCAGGTTTATATGAGTTGGCAGACATCAGGAAGCATGTACAGCTGGGATCTGCATGATTTCCTTAAAGATGTTAGCAAATCCATGGTCCTAGCAATGCAAAATCCTCCTTGCTCTGCAGCCTGTTGGGAACCTTGTTGTTCTCTGACTGCCTTTGAAATGCGGTGGCTGTGATTACTATGTTTTCTGTGTATCTGTAAATCTCTGAAGTAAATTACAGTGTTGTCTTGGCTGTATGTTCTTCCTGGGTTGTAGTTCTTAGTTCACAGATGTGTTAGGTTTGCTGTTCTAATGATGATGTCGGGGGCTCTGCTTAGGCTTTTGCTGAGCTGTGCTAGATGTTGTCACACCTGCAGACTCCATTGTAAATACAGAAGTGAGTCTTCAGGTGGGACTTGCAGGTTTGAAGCTAAAGCTTTGTTCCTTACCAAGAATTGAAGGGAGGGTGAAAGCCTCTGGAGGAAAAGTGGCTATGTAACTAGCCTACAGCAGCGGCAGTGGGAGTGCAGGATGTGGGTAAGGGGGCCTGAGCTGAGGTTAGAAGCAGAAGATGCTCTTGCTCCTTCTCATACTTTTAACAAAATGATGGCATTCAGTTACTGAGAGTGTGACTGCCAAAAAAAATTCAGCAACTAGAAGAGCAAAGCAGCATTTTCTGTTTTTCCACCTTCATTTTATTGCTCTTCTCTGCATTTGTCCTTTGGTTGCTTGTACACTGAGTGACTGCAAAAATTCAAACGAATAAGCCCTGGCAAATCTAGTAATTTTGCTTGCTTGCTTACTGCTTAACCGTGCTAAAAAAAAAAAAAAAAAATAGAAGGCATACAACAGAGAAACATGACAGCTCAGGAGAGGAACAGAAAAAGTTTTCATGTAAAACAGCTCGCTTTTGGATTGACACAGGAATTGATTGTTTTAATGACTGGGAAAGTAGAGGATGGTTAAAGGCAAATTATGTATTTTTTGATAGATATAATTTCTTCAACTCATATCTGCAGGAGAAGTGTTAGGGTATGAGTCTACTGGAAAACTCAGTGTGGACAGAGCAGTTCTTCATCTCAAATTTACAAAACTGTATTGACTGTCTTGCTCTAGCGCATTGTGACAACACAGAGGCAATCATTTTGGCAGCCACATAGCCCCTAAACTTTTCTAAAATGCTCTAAGTGGTCGACAGTTTATTAGTGTTCCCATAATGGTGCCACTATGCTGCTTGTTTCTGTGCAGATTTCCTCAGCAGGGCACAGCAACTTTTGTTGTGGCATCTCTTGTGGCAAAGGCTGGGTGAGGTATGTCACACCACGTGAGTTAATTTGGTCTAATAGCAGTTCATTCCCCAGACAAATAAGAAAAGGCAGTGGTGTGTGTGAAAAAGAGTCTTGAGCTATGTTCCTTTAATGCTGTTATGTTATGACAGTGTGGTGGGGTTTTAAAATGGGAGCG
>NW_010413383.1:28704-45499 GCF_000710305.1 Buceros rhinoceros silvestris | reverse complement strand
CTGCTTTGTTGCCTAGGCCAGGGATAGATTCAAAACATCCACATAGTCATGAAATAGTATTTTTAGTGATTATCTGCCTGCATCAATGCAGTCCACACGTTGCCTGTAAATCCCAAATACTCTCATGGCATGTAACATTAAGATCTTCAATCAATTTGCATGCCTAGTATCAGACACAGCAGCACTTGTAGGACAGGATACACACCACCGGTCTGGCTGAGCCCCAGATAACAAGAAGTATCGTTAGACACATCACTTTTTCCTGTATCAGGATTCAAAGAGCGTACAAGTTTACACTATCTTGCATCGAAACAGCACTACCATGAGAAAACCATAGGCTCTGAAGCAAGAATATCAAAACAATGCTAGCGATATTATATGTCTCAGAATAGCTGATTGACAGTTACTTCGTCTGTAACATGGAAATGGAATTATTCTGACAGAACTTTTAGGAAACTCTCCTAAAATCTATTTCTTGAAACATGTATCTTTCTTTCTTTATTTCTTCTAATTCTTGAAACGTTCAAGAACTAGTAACATGCATGTAATAAGGTTGCTTCTTGTCATTACGGTTTCAAGACTAAGCTAGTTGTCAAACTGAAATGGATAAGCTGCAAAACTTTTTCATTCTGCCTCCAAAAATTTGCCAAAACTTTCCTAATGAAAGAATTAGTCTAAGAATAATTCCATGCGAATGAAGACAATCATTTCTGTTCAGTTATATTGGATGTCAATTAATTATCGAAACACAAGCAGTTGACTAACATTTAACACTATTATTTTTTATTACAGTATTTCATGTCTACTATTTCATACAAGACTTTTTTTTAATCTAGGAATTGATTAAGTTTTGATTCATTTTTGCATTTGGACCTATTGAATTTCAGTGTATATTACCACAAAATTTCTAGCTGTATTTTGTCATCATGAAATGTATATAATCTATAATATTATGGTTGAATATGTGAAATTTATTTATAAATTAAGTAAGTTCAAATATCTTTTCCAAAGAACTTCAGTATATTCAAAGGTTGTTGGTAGATTTATACAGCCACACCAAAACAAAATTAGCAAGCATTTGGACATTTTGGATGGTGTTCTTGATTCACAGTTTCTGCATTCCACTGCTCCCTTAGTTGGAAAGTCAAGAGATTTTCCTGTTTTGCATATGAGAATGCATCACACAGAATTAATAGCCACTTTATAAATGTTTCCCAATTATCTTACGATAATTATCTTAAGAATTAGGTATGTAAATGATTGCAGTTCTATAAATAGCAAAACTCCCCCACTAATTATAAACACAATTTTTATAATACATTTCACACTGTTTTTTTTCAGAATGTTTTTCGTATCGCAAGTCTGAACAAAATTGCACAACCTGGTACTCTTTAAAATAAAATGTGCACATTTATAATTAACTATTCATTTAATTTTGGTTTTGCCAGTTACCTGTTTTCAGATATAGTCAACTCTCTCCTTGCAGAAATAATAGCTGCATTGTCTGGCAGGGGAGAAGAATTTGAAACAAAATAATCCCACATTGGTGAAAACGCTTTTCTGGCCAATGTGTAGTTGCCAGTCTGATAGGCTACCTAAAAAACCAAACAAAACAACAACAACAAAAGAATTTATCAAGTTTCCATGTTCATCAAATAACCAAGCCAAATACAATTATAGTATAAAGAGAGGTTTTAAAACTCCCTCCAATCTGTAAATTTACCATTTTTGTAAGAAAATTCTTACCTATTTGAATAAAACACATATAGTATCCATCTAATTCTACTTCAGAATTAGCAACAGAGAAGGCAAAATAATTTCTATATTGTTAACCAAGGATCTAACAGACCTCTATGGAATACTTTACAGGTATTGTGTTGCCGTTTTTGAAGGCATATTATTTCATCTAGGTTCATTCAACTTTTGCTAATATTGCAGAATGCTCTGCTGCTCTGGATAATGGGATAAATGGATCTGCACAAGCAGGCATAAATTCATGTGGATGTCTCTTACTCTTGAAGATTTTAGGAAATCTAATTGCTCCCCTCAAACTAATCTACAGGGATAGACAATTTCACTTTCTCCATGCCACAATCTGTTTTAAATTTTCTTCATTAAGAATACAGAAAATAAAGATAAAAATCTGACAGAGCCTTTGTGGTTTTTCACAAGTTACTACAAAAATAACTTCAATATGAAAATGGTTGGATTTGATACCTGGTAAGTTCAATCACATTTTTTTCCCATACTCTAATAACTAATAAGATGATATCTAGCATTTGATCTCAAACACAAAAATGAAAAATAAATTATAAAAAAAAGAAGTTAAATGCAGACTGAAAAACAGAAACAGGGATAAGAAAACTAGCTGAGAGATATCATTCCTCTTAAATTGGAATTTCCAATAATTTTGAATTAAGAATTGAGTTACTCAAATGTGCCACTTGTTGTGTTAAAATTGTGATTGTGCTTATTAAGCTTTTGGCAAGAAAGTCTTGAGTTTTTACTAGAAGTTTTAGAGCAATCGGCAGAAACAAGTAATTACAACCAAATTAATGTATGTGTTTATTATCAAAGACTCTAACCCTACCTGAGTTAGATAGGCTCGAACAGTAGTAGCAGAAAGAGGTAAATAAGCAAGGATTGGCTTAGTCGTTTCCCCAATGGCATCACCAATAAGTTTTCCATCAGAAGAATATGCTGCGACTGCAAATATGTATTTCTCATTGGGATCTAGTCCTTGTATTTCCAAGAGGCTTTTCCCATCAGCTGGTATCTATCAATAAATTATTTTTCTAGTTACTCGCACTATATATATAAAAAACAAATCTCAAATTCTAAACTTCTATTGTTAAATAAATTCTTTAATGGTCTTGAATACACTCAAAGTACAACCTAGATTAACAGATATGTCACGTTTCCATGTAATATTAGGTTCTTGAAGACAATCAGAAAACAACAAAATGACAGGGAAAAAAACCCTATCAGTTTTCCCTGGAATGCAGCTGAGTATACAGAGCACATAACTGAAAATAACAGTTAAGTACCAGGAGCTGGAACTTCTCGAGGACGTATTTGTCCATTTGCACATTCACACTGTGAGTGTGCATGCTGGCAGTCATTGAGCTGGAAACATTCTAGCCTACGGTGTGCTTCCAGAGAGCACATGGCTCTCCTCCATACATGCCATGTGCATGTAATAGATAGGGGCAGATGATGTCTCAGGTCCTCTCAGCACCATCGACGGGATGTTTGGAATTTGTGAAGCAAACATCGTATTTTCAAACACAAAAAGGAAGCCTATAGAAGGTGGAAGCAGAGAAATTGTCTGAGAAACCAGGGTCCCAAGTATCCCAAGACAAGAACACGATGGAGAGGATCCAGGGGAGGGCCACAAAGACGATCAGGGGGCTGGAGCACCTCCCCTGTGAGGGAAAGCTGAGAGAGCTGGGATTGTTCAGCCTGGAGAAGAGAAGACTCCAGAGAGACCTTAATCGGCCTTCCAATACTGAAAGGGGGCCTACACGAAAGATGGGGAGGGACTCTTTATGAGGGAGCATAGTGATAGGACTAGGGGTAATGGTTTTAAAAGAAATAGGATAGGTTTAGATTAGAAATAAGGAAGAACTTTTTCACCATGAGAGTGGTGAGGCACTGGAATCGTTGCCCAAAGAAAGCTCTGGCTGCCATCTCCCTGGGAGTATTCAAGGCCAGATTAGATGGGGCTTTGAGCAACCTGGTCTAGTTGAGGAAGTCCCTGCAAATGGCAGGGGGGTTGGAACTAGAGGAAGTTCAAGATCCCTTCCAACCCAAACCCTTCTATGATTCTAAGATCTTAACTTTTCCTTCAAGTACTTCTCCATCTCAACTTTAATATCATGGCCTAACAGGCTTTTCTGCCTTCCCCTCCATAACCAGGACAACTTACACAAAGGAAAGTTTTAGGGTCTTGAAGCCACAAACAATTGACACAGTGACTGAAGCACAACATGAGAAACAAGATCATTGTAATGTAGCATCCACACAGTGCTCTTATTCAAAAACTGTCTGGCCTTCATAAGGAAATCTCTAAACAACATAAATCCCTTCAAAATGCTGGGGCTGAATCCTGAACCAGCTGACCAGAAATTAGTGTAAGAAGTCTGTAGGATCCCTTTAAAGAAAGCTTTTCCCATGTTGATAAGTTAATTCTAAACCTTTTCCATGGAGCCGGCAGATAGTGACTTTGTCTGCAGATCAGCATTTTGCAAAACATATCCTAAAGTAAACACATGTTCCATTGATGAGGCATACGGTTAACCTCAGGTCTGTGCATCTCTAGTGCCTGCTAGAGCTAAGACAGTCAGTGATTTGGATGGATTGTAGCAAGTTCACAGAAAATAGCTAGCAGTGGGGTGAAATTCTCCAACGAAACACTTAATTCATCTGGAGCTGGGTAGTACATTGAAACTAGCTCACTGGACATCGCAGGAAGCTTGATTTGCTGGATTTGATAATAAGACTATCAAGAATAACTAAAAGCTTCTATTGCTGGTAGCTACATACATCTTTGATTTGGGGGAGGAAATAGAGGAACAAGGCATAAAGGGAAAGATTTCCTCTCCATCACCAAAGACAAGCCCACGAGTGTTAACGCAAAGCTTGTTCACAAAAACAGAAAAGCTTGAAACATTGGCCAAAAGAGGTTGAGATCATTCTTCTGTCACAATGCAAAACAGAGACCTGCCCTGCAAAGACAAGAACTCATCATGAAGAAGAATTACAGATATAAAAATGATTTGTCATACCACATTTTCACAGCATCAAAGGAAAAGAGCATGAATCTAGGAGTCAGTCATATCTGAACATGAAGGTTATTGAAAGAGTTATATTATCATGTTGACAGAATTAATCAAGGTAACGTCTTGCTAAGAAGAAATTTTGTATCTGTTTAGAATTTATCTTTTTTTAAAGCCATGGAAAGAGCAGTGTTTGGGACACACTCTATAAATACATGATATACTTTGTTTTCCTTTTGTATTTCTCAGATGTTGCTCAAAAAACCAGAGTTATAACAGAAGGGACAGAGACTTGTCTAACATAAAGTTAACATGATTCTAAACGTGATTCTAAATGACTCTAACATGAATCATTTAATTCATTATTCAAAAAAGGCTCCTAGAACTTTTGGGGGGGAGTTGGAATGCCTTCAGCCTAGCAAAATTTCAGTTGCTTAAAATAAAGACCAAAATGTTTGTCAAAGGCTTGGCTAGTTACCGGATTAAAAAAAGATGGCAGAAAAGATTTAGAAAGTTGGTGATTTTCAAAGGAAGAGAGAAAGAACCACAGGAGTTTTATCTCTGTCTTACCTCTTCTCCTGCATTTGCAAGTTTATTGTTATTTAATCTTACTTTAACATTATGTCCTCCTGCTACAGTGCCCAAAATACTGTACCACGAAACCTTTGAAGAAAATGAGAACAAAATGAGTTGATACGTAATAGTACTTCCAACTTTGGCCTAATGTAGAATGTACTAATCAACATTTTAAAAGTCTCTCAATAAAACCTTTAGTTTAAAAATGTATAGTCTTAACTGCACTAGAAACATTAATTAATTGATTTAGCTGAAAAACTAGATATACTACAAAGGCAATAAAAGCAGATGAGTCCCCATTGACTTATCTCCTTATCTTGAGATACCCTATACCTCAAACCTATCCCTAAGCATAAACTCTATAGGTCATCCTGTAAATTTAAAGTAATCTATATCCATTATTTGATCCTTGCAATGATATTCTTCTAAAGCTGACATCAGGTTCTGATTCAGCAAACTACCTGAGGACAGATCGTTAAGAGGAGGTAATAGAAATGCAGTAATATTTTCTAAACAAGACGTGTTCTTAGTTGCTATTGGAATCAATGGGGTTTTTTTAATGCCATCATGTTGCCAATAATTCCATTGGGCATGTCTTTAGTATTGTTAACCAAGGAAGAATGTGAGCATGCATTCCTGGATCAGTGCTCAGTTGGGTCCAGTGAGATCAAACATGGAAACTAATTTTGATTTAATCTCTGCAGAACTGGGCAAGTGGATTTCAGTAAGTTATGCATCTCATAAAATTATCTTGCATTAAACAACTTCTACCAAAACCTGAACTGTCTATTTACTTTCAGCAGACATTTAAACAGACCTGAGCTTTGGCAGATGAGATCATTTTTCAACACATAAAAATCCTGTACAGCTAAATACACATGACTTGTCTTGCAATAAATCCTGACTGTTTTTCAGAAGGAGATACTGAAATAGGGTAGATTCTTTTCAGCAAATGAGCAACTTCAAGATCAGGAAATTTTAATTTAAAGATACTTTGACTTCTAGTACAAGAACTACATACGTCTAATTAAACACTAGGCATCCATTTCCAGTTAATAAGTTCTTAATAAAAAATTATCTTTCATGTCCTCCCCACAGCTATGTGTGTCTTAAAAAAAAAAAAAATTGTTCTAGAATAGCGAGGCTCAAACTATAAGACTAATCACATTGCGCCATCTAGTGGCACAATATGTTACCTTCACTCTCCTGTATTTAATAAAACGAACTCCTAACACTTAATAAAATAGATTAACTACCACATGAATTACTAGATACACTACTCTAAAAAAAATATTTCTTAAAAATTTTATGTTCATTAGAGATAAAAAGGAAGAACTTTTCCCTAATCAGTTTCTTTGAAATTCACTAATCAAACTGGAATAAGACAACAGTTCACAGAAACACTACCACTATTAGGAAGATCTGAGTTTCTACTGATCTTATACACATCGTTATTTTGAAGAAGCTTGCAAAATCACTATGGAAATTTTCTGCTCAAGAAAACTGCAACTACTGAATTTTCATACTTCAGCATGTTTGAACCCTTTCTGGATATATGAAAGAGAATAAGGTGATTTGAAACACTCAACATGGATTTATCAAGGGCAAATCAGGGCTGACCATAAACGGCAGAGAGGGGGAGAGAAGTAAATGCCATTTACCTCAGCCTTAGAGAGGCACTGCTTTCAACAGTGTCTCCTAATATTCTTATATCCAAGTTAGGATGATACAGTATGGGGGTGTGAGCAGATAAATGGGTGAAACAATGGCTGGACGGTCAGACTCAGAAAGTAGTTGTTAACAGCTTGTACTCTTCCTGGAGGGTGGTAACAAGTGCACTGTGGGGTACTATGCTGGGACCGGTCCTGTTTAATATCTTTGGCAACGACCTCAGGAAAAAGTGAGCACACACTCACCATGTTTGCAGATGATGCCAGATTGAGGGAAGCAGTTGATATCATTGAGGTCAGGACTGCTGTTCATAGGGACGTAGAGAGCCCAGAGGAATGGGCCAACAAGAACTTCATGAAATTTAACAAGGACAAATGCAAAGTCTTGCACCCAGGAAGGAAGAATCCCTTGCAAGGATATAGGCTGGGGACTGATGGGCTGGGGAGCAGCACAGAAAGGATCTGGGGGTCATGTTAGACTGCAAGCTGAACATGAGCCAGCAGCTTGCCATGGCAGCAAAGCAGCCTAAAAGCATCTTGATCTCTATTAACAGAAGTAGAGTTAGGAGATTGAGGAATGTGATTATCGCCCTATGCTCAAGCACTCATTAGACTACACCTAGATACCATGGCCAGTTTCCCTCCCATCCCCCATCATTCTAATAAGAAATGGTGATAAACTAGAGTGATTACAGCAAAGGATTACCAAGATGGTCAGGAACTGGAGCACTAACCCTGCAAGAAGAGGCTGAGAGAGATGAGCTTATTCTTCCTGGTGAAGAGGCAGCATCAAGAGACCTATCAGGAGCCCTTGAGAGCCTGCAAGTAGTGAAGAATATGTAGCCAGGCTTTTCATAGTAGTGCATAGTAGGAGGATGAAAAACAATAAACTAAAACAGAAGCAATAGAGGATCCAACTGTACATAAGGAAAAAGTTTTCCCTATGAACAGCTTGACCTGTTGGAACAGGTTCCTCAGAGAAGCTACTCAGTTTCCATCCTTGGAGGTTTCATAACTGACTGGATAATGCACTGAGCAACCTGGTCTAATCTCACAGCCAAACCTACTTTGAGAAGAACATTGGACTAGAGACCTCTCCTAAGATCCCTTATGATCTGAGTAGTTCTGTGATTCTACACGTTCAACAGAAGGTAGATTTTGCCACCTGAACTATGGCACTTCACCACTTCACTAACAGAGGCTTCAGTGTGGTACTTTCTTGCATCATATGATGCAACAGTCTTGCATCTCTTAGAGGGTAATTGGGAGAATATCAGCCCCTAAGCAAGAGAATGAGCTTTTGACAAGTAGAATATGTAAGTGTTATACAACAGAAGCACCAAGGAATATGATGCATGAGATGATGAAGAAAGTCTCATGCAAAAGTAAAGATCAAAATTGTGAGTCACAGGGGGGGAAAAAACATTGTTAATTACGTCAGAATAATATAATCTCAAAAACAACAGAGAAAACTGTAATGGTTTAGCACTGTTGAAAAAACTTTTGATCTCTTGTGTATTGTTTAGTTAATTCTTACACAGTCATCATGAAATACATTACCTGAATATCTGAAAGGAATGGAGCTGGTTTAAATGTCATGGAGCAATGTGATCTAGAAAGTAATAAAGGAGGAGGAGGAGTCCTGCTTTTTTTCTTGCTGCACATATCTTCTTTGAGACTGTGATACAATGCTCTTTGTTCAGCTTCAACCTGCTCAATTAAAGATGATGCTTCCTACAATTTAAATTAAAACAAAAGGTGAAACCTATTAAAACATAACAATCAGACGGGTTTAACACTTACAAATGGTTTTCAAAATGATCTTACAAAAATTCACTGCTATGTAAAATCTATCTTCTATAGATTTTCATCTCATCTTACATTATAAATTAGGATAAATGGTACTTTGTGTAAGCCTTACATATGCAGATTAATTTCACAATGTACAATAAAGAGAATGGAGGGTTGCATATGGAAGAGGCAGGGCTGAGGCATATCCAGTTTTGGAAGAACCTACAGGAAAAAAGAGAGTGATCACAAATAATGTTGATTAGAAATTAGAGCCAACAAGTGATTAGCTCCAACAAGAAACAAAAAAAGGTGTCAACTCTTATTTAGGAGAGAGCTGGAGACCTAATCTGTGGAATTTCTGAAGGAGCTGTGGAAATGGTTAGACTGATTTTCTTTACTCCAGAAATAGAGGAAAGAAACGAAGTCAGAAATAAAGAAAAAAGGAAGGAGAATGCAGGCCCAGAAAAAGTAGGCTAAGACAATTCCCTTGGTTAGCTGGAGAGAGCTGAGAGCTGACTGACAGCCTATCAGTATCTTCCAAAAAGTGGGGGCCTCCTGCACATAGTGATTACATGGTCATTTGGTTGGAGATCAGCATAGATGAATGGCAAATTGATAAGTTTCTTCACCTTGATTGCATCATCAGGATAAGAGAAACTTAACATGGAATTTTAATATTAAGAACTTAGTACTTTTGTATCTTGATTTGTGGCAGCTGTCAAGTGTAAATCAAAGCCAAAAAGGCCAGCTCCCAGAGATTAATAGATCAGGGATGCCTTGAACAAGTTATATTATTCTGGGAGAAGAGAGATGATATATTCCTTATTTTAAGCATTTTAATACTGTATATTGGACCAAGAACTTAGGCTGAACTGAGTCTGAAAGACAAACTGAAAAAGAAAATCCCAAGTTGTTGTTTATTCAGTGGCAGTCTTATAAACTTGCACCTTAACAGTTCCTTGTTTTGTCCTCATTTATTTACAATGCTCTAAGAACAACCATACTGGATCAGATCACAGACTGAATGAGCCTTGTATCTTGATGCAACACTAGCAATAGATTTATAGTGAAACAGAGTGTTAAGATTTAATAGAGCTTTAATCTCATCAAATAGCTAATCATTCGCACAGCTCCTCACTTCCCCTCACTTCCTCCCCCTTTTGATTAGCGTTGCATCCACCCTAGCGAGAAATGTTTGAAGGATATAAGATAAAAAAGCAAGACATGGAGTGACTCTTTACCTCACACAACCATTTAAATTTAACAATTAGACAGAGTGTTAAGATTTAATAGAGCTTTAATCTCATCAAATAGCTAATCATTCGCACAGCTCCTCACTTCCCCTCACTTCCTCCCCCTTTTGATTAGCGTTGCATCCACCCTAGCGAGAAATGTTTGAAGGATATAAGATAAAAAAGCAAGACATGGAGTGACTCTTTACCTCACACAACCATTTAAATTTAACAATTAGTATTAAGAAACTTCATTGATTCCCTAAGAATTATACTTCTTTATGGTAGGCTGTATTTCCCTCACACAACCATTTAAATTTCACAATTAGTATTAAGAAACTTCATTGATTCCCTAAGAATTATACTTCTTTATGGTAGGCTGTACTATGATGCAATTTTTAATTAAAAGAACACAGACTCATTCTTCTCTGAGGACATATTGCTTACTAGTGCAAGGATGGAACTGCTTTCAGGTTGGATAAAGATAGTATTGTGACTGAGAATGGTACTGTATAATCCATACCTCATTAATTGAACTTGGGAGATAATAAATGTGGCAGTGTGGCAAGAGGAGAAAGAATAATCTTATGGTTGAGGAAGCTAAATGTCACTATAAAAAACCGCACATTTTTTCCCTCCTTCTGCCACAGACTTGCCCTGTGATAAACCAGATTTTACCACTGCTTCTACCACAGACTTGCACCGTGCATTAGCTTAATCACATTAATTCAATTTTACAGCTGGATGAGAACTACCTGTGTACTCATTCTGTAAAGACTTGGATGTCCAACTAGACATATAGGACAGGAAGAAAGAATGAA
This sequence comes from Buceros rhinoceros silvestris, assembly GCF_000710305.1. Lineage (NCBI taxonomy): Eukaryota > Metazoa > Chordata > Aves > Bucerotiformes > Bucerotidae > Buceros > Buceros rhinoceros. The sequence continues at coordinate 34,631 of NW_010413383.1, read as the reverse complement.
AAACATTAAGGGCACAGAGTAGCTTAAGTAGCTAAGCAGAGTGATGTAGGTGAGTATGTACATGACTCAGAAGCTTCCATACCTGCCTGGTGGCTTACTGCATGAGAAAAGGTTATTTTTACGTTTCTCAAAAAAAACCCAAACAAACAAACAAACAAAAAACACCTGCTTTCCTATTTTGCAGCATAGTAAGAACAGACTTGTATCATATTGTGCCTAGTACAGTAGAAAATACCAGAAGATACAAGCAATTCTGTATAGACTTCTTGGATGTTCTATGATAAAAAAAGCAAAATCTTTTACAGAGAAGCATGAAAACAAAGGTATGGATTTGCTGTTCATGAAGAGAGCACCTTCCACCCCATGGAGGAAAATTAACTAAGCACATAAATATTTCATCATAGTATAAATATCAAAGATGATCATGCTAAGTTTGTCCAGGCAAAGTTAATTCTGACATTTTCTAGCAACTGACTGCAAATATATTTTATTTTTTTACCTAGATCTCTCTCTGGGAAAAGTCCACGGAAATAAAATCTAGTGAAGGTCAGTACAAGACCTTTGCAAATTTTTGTTTGGGATAACCACATATTTCTTGGGAATTGATTGTAAGTCTTCACTGGTGACCATATTATATCATATCACTACATCTTATATTCATAAATGCAATATATTTTACAAATGTATGAGAGAGATTTTTGGTGTATATCTTTTCTGATTCAGTTTTTTTCATTCTTCTGACACAGAAGATATGTGTATTAATTATCATGCTCCCAAACATGTAGCACTTAAAATAAAAACACTTTCTAGTAACTTCTTATTTAAAATACTTTTTCAAGTATTATATAGTGAGAATTGTAGACTCTGTTATCTGTTGTAGAGGCTATAAAGAAATTTTATGCCCCACTGATGAGAAGGCAATTTTCAAGGACAGATGCTAGTACAAAGCTCAATGGAAAGACTCCTGTTGATTTCAAAGACTTCAAAACCAATCCATGAAAAATGTAGTTTTAGCCTCAACAAATTTCAAAATCTCCAACTTCTGAACTGTTTATTTACTAAGAGTAAAATAAAGTCCATATCATCATCACCAACTGAAGTAATCTAAGACCACATACAGATCTTGGAAAAAGAAGGATGTTGAAGGTTGCAGTGGGAAGAAGGATACCTGAAGGACATTTTGGCAAGGCATAGGTTCATAATTGCAAATTTTAGGTGATTAAGCATAGAAAGAAAGATCAATCTTTTCTTTCAGGTTTCCTGCAATCTGCATGTATGCACAAAATTTGGAGATGTGCTCTTCCCTTGTTTTAAGTCACTTTATTCTTTTATTGTAATGAAACTTCCCAGGGAAAATTTGATAACAGAAGTTAAAAACACCCAATACCTCTCAAGTGCTTTCCATTTTTCTTCCTTTTCTATCATGGAATAATCCAAGTCTTAATTATACAGAACATGAGAAACTGTGATAATGATCATGAATTCCTACCATAAGATTTTTTTTTTTTATTACCTCCAGTAGTTGCCTTTGGGAAGAAGGAGTTAACTCTTCAGGGAACTTCTGTGCAGCCTTTTGCATCAAAAAGATTGCTCTGGATAGCTTATTTTTTTTTACTTTTCTCATTATAAGTGCCTCTGTAAAATAGACATTTTAAGACATTTATAAAACAGCAGCAATAATTTATTATACTGCTAAAATTGTAATTAATAAGCCTTACCTGTTAAATAATGGAAATCTTTAATATTCTTCACATGAGATTTGCTAGACTTAAGACTTCTGTCATCCTTCTGAGCACCTATGTGGGAAGGAAAACCTGAGTTATTCATGCTGAGAGTGCTATTGAGAAAATTTCAGTGAAAGGGCTTAATACATAGTTTTGTAGTAAAGCTCTGCTCCATCTCATGTTCCTGATCACAGGAAAAGAGTTTGTTCATAAGGAGCAGTGCACAGGGGAGCTCTGCAGTGTCAAATTAATACTAGCTTTTAATTAAAAAACCAAAAAACCAAAAAACCAAAAAACAAACCAAAAAAACCAAACACGAGGAATGAGAGGCCACGAAGAGTTTTTACAGAAGGTATTTGGCAAGAGTGGGATATCTGGTGACTGGGAAGTACAACTTCACAGGAGTAGAAATTCAGATTACAAATATTACAAACATCATTGAATAAAATATTCAAGTCATTCTCTAGAGAGAATACTAGCATTACAGAAAAAAAAATTCTGCAGAGCATCCCCCTATTCTCCCTCACTGGCACTGTAACAGTTAATATTATAACTGAAATACCACAGCAAACAGTCTAGGAATCGAATCCAGTACTTGTTAGCAAAGTTTAACTCCCACTGGTTGAGTAGAGGTTAGAGGCTAGTATCATGTGATAAATCAAAATTCTGCAAATGCAGTACATTCAGTACATTCACAAGCATGGCTGCACATGGCATACAAACTGCCCGACATCGGCTCCTCTTCAGAAAGTAGACATTCCTTTATTTCTTCATATTACAAAGTACATTATCAAAGGACTCTAATGAAGCTATGAAGATCATTTAGCTTTACTGAAACCTACCTTGTGTCATCTTAAGAAGTTTCACAGCTACTCGATGTTGGGCCTGAATGAGCTCCAAGTGTAAATCCATTACAAAACCATTATCTGTTCCTGTCTTACCATTACCACATCCCAAAAGAGAATTCAAATTCTGATCATTTGAGTCCACCTAATAAACAGGAAGCAGGAATTAAGCAAACACACACTTAGCTTACTGCATTTATCGTGACATTGATATTATTATTTCAGTGAAATTAAAACCACTGAAATTTGTCATATCTGTGTAATATGCAGTCATTCAAGACAGCATGGAAGGAAGGAGAATTACTTAGACAGAGAAAGCATAGATAACAGACAAAAAAACCTAGAGAAAACCTGAGAATCAATAGGAAACTGGATTAGTAATACATATGAAACTGCAGAAAATTTTGTTATATTATGTTACCTGTCCACAAAACAAAGACCATATTGGTGTAGAATGATATTTAGAAAATCTGAACTCTCAACAACAAAAACTGATTTTAATAACAAAGAGTAGCAAGCAATAAATATGATAAGGATTTCTACTTTTATTTTATAGGAGAAAGCCAAAGGAGTTTATAACTGAAAGAGAAAAATGCTATTTCTACTACACAGAGATATATTTTTTCTATTCTCTTCTTCCATCAGGCAACTAGATTAGGTACATTTCATAAAGCTAAGATTTCTAAGAATGAAGAAATTACAAGGTTGTGCCACAAAAATCCTATATATTAAATTATTTATAGATTTTGTTGCAATGTAGCTTTTTGTAAACTGTACCTTGGTACAGCAGTTGTCAAATATTAACTTTCCATCTGGTAGAAGGGTCATTAAGCGAAATGTGTTCATTCCATTAATTGCTCTTTCAAGATTTTCATAAGCAACTCGTAATTGTTCCGTAGGATTTTTCTGAAATGAAAACACATAGAAACATGTTTTATTAGATAACAGCATTACAAGCTATAATATGGACTATCAAAGGTAAAGTGTTATTATTTTCAGCTGTTGCTGTTTAAACTCTGTCAGACAATCTTTACATAAGTACTGCTCGTCATGCTTTCATATACTAATATCAGTGTTTTAAATGTCATTTTAATTAATTTAGGACTGAGTTTCCTTCAGCTCTCAAAAAACAATTTACTAACTCAGAATGAAACTGTACTTGGAGAATTAAGATGACAAACACAGCATTTTTCACAGGCAGTTTTTCAACATTCCTTTAGATGCTGTTGAGAAAATACTGATTTTTCAGAACACAACACCTTTAAGTAGACTGTCACTAAATTAAAGTTTCTTCATGTGTGTAAGCATTAAGACATATACTTTACAAAATTCCTGAATCCTCAGACTAATGTATGCCTTCTTAATGTGTTTTAGTAAGTAATTTTATGCTATTTGATTGGACACGTGCAAAGTACTGAGCACTGAACACACTGAACAAAGCAAGGACACTCAGTATGTTCCATCCGGTCCACATCATCCTTATAAAAATAACTAACTGAAAGTAGAACCCGAAATATTTTTCCTAAATGAAGCAAGCACTAAATTTTGTATGATCTTTAAAAAAATGCGCTATTAAACCATTTAAAGCTGGTACAATACATTGGCATAAAAAAGAGAGTACAGTGGAAATCAGTATGAGCACACTGTGAAGAAAGTTTCTTCCATATCACAAATTACTAAAAAAAGCCTAGAGGAAAATGTTCAGATTTTGTTTCATTTGAAAAATCATCTTTGTCTTTTTCCTCTGCACTAGCATGATTGCGTGAAACATGTCAACTTTATAAAACTAAATATAAAAATTGTAAGAAATAAGTGTTCTTATGCTATTCAAAAACATTCTATTAATGAAAACAAATCAGACATTACCATCAGTATTTTAGGCATATCACAGGTTTCATCTTCTGAGAGAAAGTCACTTCTTTTTTCTTTTTATAGGAAGAAAATCAGAAAGTGAAAATTAAATACAACCACATAATTTTAGTGCCATTTTATTAGCTCTACTACTAACTTAAGAGTCTGGGAATAGCTCAGTTCTTCAGTACTTGACTATGCGAGGTAATTATATTGTTTCTGAAAAGCTTTTTTAGGTTTAAACACAATAGCTACATATGTACAATTATACTATTTCAGTATATAATTATCCAGTAATGTAGCATTGTAGCCTATACTTCACAGCAACATTATATCCAAGCCAATGAAACTTGGACTAATTTTGTCGTTCCTCACATTTTGTATCATTTATATCAATTTTCCACTTTTACATCAATTCAAATCTATTGTTATCTAATACATAGCCGGTTTAATGCTAATTTAACTTACAGGAGGATCAACCTTTAGGAGGATTTTTAAATATGTGAAGTCATATTTTTATGATATACACCATTTCAATTTAATATTCCTCAAAGGTGTATTATTACCCTTTTAATGTTCATTTGAATTGTTTAAATGATTTTCATATATAAAGAATGCATCCAGAATTGTGTTTTCCTTCCCAGAAAAAGAGGAAGCAGACAAAAGAAGAGGAAGCAGTTTCTTTGTTCATTACAGCCCTCTAGCCTGTCAAAATTTTATTTCTTCACTGAAATAAATTCATTTTTTGCCCTTTCAGAATGACAACCTTCTAGTCACTCCCGTAATCCTTGTGCCACTTTTGCCTGTTTATTTCTGCTTGTTCACTGTCTCTTTCTCATAAATAAGAAAATCTGTATTCACGCAGCATTCATTCAGTAAAAAGACTCTTCTCAGCACAGACATATGCTTGACTGGCTATTTATCATCCTGTTTTGACCAATGGCTCCTATCTATTTGGCTTTTTTTCCTCCAGCATGATGTATTTAAATGGAATGAAGAAGAAGAGCAGTGAGGCTACAATGAGGATTCGTCCAATCTCCACCAGAACGGTATAATTTTCATAACATCACACAAAATAATGTCTAGTCTAGCTTTTTAATGAATATCAGTGTTCCAAGATTTTCTTACTTTCAAAAGAGCAAAAGGTATTGTCATTCTCTTCCATTTCTAGAGATCCTCTAAAGGCTCCTTAAAATCTAGTCTCTAGTTACTGTAAAACATTTATGGGAACTATGATTCGTATTCCAAGATACCACATCCACAACAACAGAGAACTTTTAAATATTCATACTTTACAGTGTTAGTCAAGTTTTGGAAGGAAAATTCTCTGATGGGATTGTGATTGCATTATATCCCAATAATACCGGCCAAGTTAAGTTCAAGTTCAACGACAACTGAATTCCTATAAAAAAATCAAGACTTGTGTAGACAAGAGATCCAAATTAATGACCCAGTAAAAGCAAAAGCTTCAGTATGACCTCAATATTTCCCTCTTCTGTTTGGCCTG
>NW_010413383.1:27953-28617 GCF_000710305.1 Buceros rhinoceros silvestris | reverse complement strand
GTAGCCCCAAATTTTCCCCCTTTTCTTTTGCCCCTGCCACTATCAACCAGCACTTGAATGCTCCAAATGAGCCACAGCTCATACTGCCTTCTGCCTAGCCAATATTCAGAGAACATGAGCAATCTGAGGCTACTCCAAAAGCTGCAGAAGACCTGTGAGGAGGGTGAGTCATAAGAGATGTGATTCAAAATGGGGCTACTTCAGTTGAACTGGAAATGTAAAGGAATAAGGCATAAATCCATTGAAAACCGGGTTTCATTAGCTCCAACTATGGATGAAATTGTGTGTACAAAAAATTATCTACTATATAGATATATATTATCTATATATACTACTCTATACAATCTCTTTACAATAATTTTTACATATGTATATGTTTTCAACTGAGAAATGTTCCAGTCTTGAAAGACATTCTTGAAAGAAAATTAAATTTTTTGTTGAAAGCTTTACCTGCTTTTTTCTTAGATTTACTTGTAGAATCAGCTACATTTTCCAATATTGCAGTTAGACATAAGGTTATCTCTGCAATCATTACAGCATTAGTATCTGCTATGTTGATCTTCTGAATTACTTCATTTATTATCCAGAGTACATGAACCCACTAAATATGGGGGAAAGAGAAAGAAAAAGAATCAAGACAAAATTAAAACAAATTTTTGAAAAT
>NW_010413383.1:9389-27769 GCF_000710305.1 Buceros rhinoceros silvestris | reverse complement strand
GGTTTTGCACTTAAAATTGTTTAAAAATATCCATAAACATGGGCACAACTCCTTTCTTGCATTTCGCTTCTTTTTTTTGAATGTCACCAGGCTAAGATGCTGAATATATGCTGCTCCAAAGCTCCTGTTTCTTCAAACAGCAAACTTTTTTTTATTATTTTAGAATATTATTATTTTTTATTATTTTAGAAAGGTTTATGAATGTTCTATGGGCACAACTTTTATACCTTGTCATAGTGTGGTAAGTCTTCCAGTAGATGGGATAATTTGCCTCTCATTTATCCCCATATCTTTCCATTTAAACAGTATAAAAGAGACCTGAATGCTCCCATTGTACACACAGGGGAAAGTAACTATACAGTACGTTCTGGTGAATCTCTGAACAATTTTCCTATAGGGATCAGGGCCACAAAATTAACTTCTCCAGAAGTATCAACTGACAGCCCAAATAAACTAGTATACCTTGTCTTTCAGAAGACTGCATTTTACCAAGAGCCTCTCAAGTCTCAGGAAAATTTCAAGATAAGGCTGTGTGTCTACTCAGTGGGCCAAATACTATTGACCATCTCCCTTCTCTTCAGCTGTAAGGTTTTTGCTGCTTTCTTCCACTGATCTAGGGAACTTTCTTGAAATATATTGGTATTTTCTGCCACAACACACCAAAAGCTTCTTCTTATGTCATGCCCAAATGTTTTCACTGTTTTAACTTCTTTCCACCATGGCCCACTGACAGAGAATGGGTTACTTTACTGGAAAAAGGCTGAGAGGTATTTTGATACTGGCATATGAGAGTACAGTGTGTTCAAAGTGTATACATGGTTCACATTTTCAGTGAAGAAGATTTATCTGCATTTTACCATAAGAAAATGTACTTAGACTGGATACTGATATTTTATCTTGGCTTTACTATAACAGACTGCATTCATATTAAGAGAAATAAAATATAATAAAAGAGTACTTGGTCAGCTTTGTATTTGTGGATATATTCTAAACAGTCACTTCCACTCATTTGGATTCGCTGAAGTCCCATTTTACACTTCTGCCACAAAAACATTATTACATCAACAAGTATTTCTTTGTCAGGTTGGATATTCTGGAAAGAAAAAACAATTTAATGGTAGAAACAGGTATGCATATATACACACGCTCATTACACTCAGTACATAAACAGTCTCAAAAATTTTCTCAGGAAATACCATATTTAACTTTCTTATAAGGGGTAACAACATTTTGAAAGCTGAAGAATTAATTTTTACAGTAATTTTTGGTAGACTATGCAAGCTTTTCTTCTCCCAACAATGCAGGTGGTTTTAGAGGTTTTGGGTTGGTTTTTTGTTTGTTTTTTTTTTTATTGTCAATCCTTTGAAAGTATCACAGATAAGGAAAACAGTGAGATGAAAATTACATGCGAGAGACAAGCAAATTTGCTATCTGTGAAATGTTATAATAGTCAATACATTCTAGGGAAACTAAGTAATGTAATTTAATGGTTTGGGGGGTTTATTACAGTATTGTTTTATTACAGTCTTTAAATATTTGCAGAAGAAGATGTAAATTAGTAGTTTCATTTTGCATTGACAGAGTACTTCCAGGAGCTGTTGGTGCATGTCAGATGAGGGAGCAGTGAAGAACAACTTAAATGAATAGAAAAAATGTTGGAGTGAAATATCTAACTGAAGGAAATATTAAAACACATCTGCAACTTGTGAAAGGAATAATTAAAAAATTCAAAGGTCTATTCAATTAACCTCCTAATTAATAGATTTTAAAAGGCAATAGAACCCACCTACACTGTGTTAAACACATTCTGAACAGCAATTAAGGATCAGTGCACATCTGTATCATAATTTATACCAGAATTGGACTAGTATCTTTGGTGCAATGAAACTCAAGCCTGCTATATCCACACTATCTGTACGCTTCTATGTGTATAAGCTTAAGATTTCAGGGATATTGATATTGAGAAGTAGGAGGAGAAAAAGAGGTTGAGAAAGAAGTAAATCCAGATGATTTTGCTACTTGTTTGGTGGCACAAAGCTGTTAGATCGGCTCAGCTATATCATGTAACTTCACCATCAGTGAATTCTGTGTTAATCAGGGGAGAATTTACCTTTCTTGCCTGAACACATTAGATGGTGAGATTTGTGGGAAAGTGTAGAAGAACCAGAAGAGTTCAAATCCAGGTAACCTGCCTCCATAATACAGCGGTCACATAAAAAACCTGACAAAAAATGCTATCTAAGGGTATAACTACCTCACAGGCAAGATACTTTGACTGAAAATATTATGCTAAAGCTAAAAACTTGTATGCGCCAAATTATATCTGACATAAATTTTGCATTTAAGACATATGCCATGTTAGCAGAACATGTTTCTCCTAAGGTAAATTTTTCATTAGTCTTTTGGATTACAAACTAAAATTAAAATGTAAATGCTTGTGGAGACATGGTACTGTAATTCTTTTTCCCTCACAGTAGCACATTAATGGAGATCTCAGTTTGAGCAAGTAAACTAAAAGTGGTTACTCTGAGAATAAATCATCAGTTCTATAACAGGAATATTCTGTAGCAGAGACTTCGGTACAAGAAGCCCCAGTCTTTAGTTTTGTTGTTTCTGCTGCTTGTTTGTTTGCAATGAGAATTTACCTTAAATTGCAGGCATATCGCTGCTCCAAAGGCATTATCATTCCTTAGGGTAACTGCTCCCATTTCTATAAATACTGCAGAAATATTTTCTAGAGCTGAATGTATTCACCCACTTAAATCTAATATACTTAAAAAATACAATCTCTGCTTGATTAGCTGAAACATGCAATTAGCTCTGGTCTTCCAAATAGATTTAATATCTATTAAACACTTTTAAAGTAGCCTGATAATACAGCACCAATTAAAAAAAAAAAAAAAGGAAACGAATATTTTTTAAAAAATCACAAATTGATCCCATTTTATTAGTATGTTTTTTCATTTTTTATAGTCTTGCACTTCGTTAGTCATGCAACTGATTCCTTTGGTTTTCAATTATATGCACTCATTACAGATTAAGTGATTCATTTAGAAGAAATGTTTCTAATACTGTTATTACCTGCTTAGATGTGGAGACACAGAAAAACACTGTGGTTGCTAAAATGATAAGATCATGAGAAGGCTCTCCATGCTTTAAGGAACCCTCTACATTCGATGTTTATAAAAAAGGAAGAAAAGGAAAGGCAAGATGTTATTTTTAGTTACAAACCTATGTTTGAGTGAATTGACCTACCAATTTATGCCAGCAGACAATATGGTCTAAGAAACAGTAAATAAAGGGGACTTATTCACTTATGTGAATAGTAAGCAGTTTTATTTCTGGAAACAGGAAGTTTTCAAGATATTTGCAGTTATTTGAATGTCATAGAATTAAACTACTGTTGCTTTAACAAGTTTTTCTTGCTTCAGTCATCGAATCACAGAATCACAGAATCATCTGGTTGGAAGAGACCTTTAAGATCATCGAGTCCAACCATTCACCCTGCACTGCCAGGGTCCCTAAACCATGTCCCTCAGCACCACATCTACATGACTTTTGAACACTGCCATGAATGGGAACTCCACCACCTCCATGGGCAGACTGTTCCAATGCTTAATGACCATCTCTGTAATGAAGTTTTTCCTGATATAAACGAAAAACAGACAAAAGAAAGTCAAACATGTCTGTTTCACCTCTTCCCTGAAAACCTGACTAAAAACATCCATTCATTTTACATATTTGCACATAACTTAATGTATGTTTAACATACATCATGCATTTTCACAGGAGGGAAATGGTATAAAGTCATGTTTTGGCAAATGAAAAGTGGACAAAATTCAATGGGTGCAGTTTCTGAGTTGCTGGTTTTTGTCATAGAATTCTACATGCACCGTATTACATAGTTGCAAAATTTCTTGCTGCAAAAATATTTGAAATACAAACACAGCTATAACTGAATAACACTCACTGCTAAATGTTTGCTTCTTTTCAGAACCACGAGGCATCCTAGCTTCTTTGGTATTATTTTCACTAATAGAAAAACTGTGTTTAAATTTTTTTTTAAAAGGTTGCATTAGAGTAAGAAGTTTGACTTCCATTTCAGCTTTCTTCCATGTTGGGTCATCTTGAGCCTAATTGAGAGAAAAAAAACCAATAGAAATTTGTCTTTGAAATATATACTCTTCCTTAACGTCATAGGAAAAGACTACATAAAGAATGTCTAAATAGCATCTGCATTACCTGAAGAAAATTAACAACAAATTGAACAGCAGAATCAAACACGTCCCACTCTTCATAGCTGAAAGCTAATTTTACGAATTTCACAGCAGCATCTCCAGACACCCCCTCTTCTCCTGCAGTAATGACAAAAACATTTTACTTGTTTCATATATACATATTCATAAGTTTAACTTTTGATTTGATTTAACAATTTGGGTATTAATAAATACAAAGATAAAACTCCACATCTGTTTTTTAACAGTCAGCATAATCTTGAAGGCATAATCTTAAAAAGCTCTAGAAGACACAAAAGCTTTATTATTTTGCTGTGATGTCTATGCTTACTTACTACTTTAACAATGTATCTGCAATGCCCTGTTACGTTCCAAAGAGGCTGTACTATTATTGATGTTAACATACAGAATTTCAAGGATCTAGTCCTTTCCGTTGCAGAAAGAGCTTAAATCCGGGTATCATCCCATAATGACCTTTCTTAACAGAAATTCAGTTTAAAAAAATGCATAGAAACATGAACAATTTCTTGCAAGACAGGTGAGTATTTCTCATTCCTGTATCAGAAAATGGGCACATACACATAGAGAGTCTATTTTCTCACTCTTCAAGTTTATCCAAACTACAGCAAGGCAGATTTCCTTGGAACTTGTCCTTGAAACTCTAAGCAAGTGTCTAAACTAATATATGTTCAGCAGCGTTCTGCAATCCTAAGAATATGCCATAGTCATTGTTATATCACCTGGGCACATAGTCACTCAGCTAGAAGTTGTTAGCAACATTAGTAATAAACAGTTGTTATCTTCCAAGGCACCACAAAGATTGGTCCAAGGATCTCAACAAGCTTACAGCAGTTTTCTGTTACTGCATCCTACTTCTGTTCTGTAAGAATGTACCAGGGCATCACCGCAGAATTTGGCCTTTGAATGCTTGTTTAGGGGCATTAACGTACCTAGATGAACTGCTATGTTGAACAGTATGTAATTACAATGTCCATATATTACTATATGCTATTTCAATAATTCTTGTGTTAAGAAAGTTCTAACGAAATCTGTACATAATCCCTTTTGAACACCTTAATATTGTATATAAAAACAAGCATATCTCATGCAACGAGGACAGCATTTTGTAGTCCCATTATGCATGGAATGGCTACTAACATGAAAGTGAACTCTGCTCACCAAACATTTGCATTACGGGGCACAGAATCCTTTGAAACTTAAAAGCTAGTTTACCTGTTAGTATCAACAGCAGAAGGGTTGATGATGCATTAATTATCCCAAAATGATTGCTGCAATGACTCCCTTGAATACCGGTACTGCTCACTCCACCTTCAATATAGACAATATATTAAATCAGTTTATTTTGTAAATGACTTGGTTTAATCTAATTATCTAGTAATCATAACCAGAAAATATGATTCTGAAGTATATTTCATCTGTCTATATTCTTTTATCAACAAAGTATCTCTAACCTACGACTATATTTAATCCTGACCCCAGCAAAAAAGATTCGGAAGAAGTCATCAAGAGCAGTGTTTTTCTCAAGTTTTTAATTCTAACTCTGCGTGATTTTCTTGAAAAGAAAAATACATAAAACACCAGAGTATGTTGACCTTGCCTGGCTTTCAGACTCCCACCCAGCTGCTCTTTCACTCACCCTCCTCAACAGGACAGGGGAAGAAAATAATATGGAAAAGCTCATGGGTTGAGATAAAGTCAGTTTAATAAGAAAAGCAAAAGCTGTGTGTCCAAGCAAAGGAAGAAAAAAAAAAAAGGAATTTATTCCCTATTTCCCATAGGCATCCTCGAAGCAGGGCCTCAGGATGTGTAGCAGTTGCTTGGGAAGACAAACCCCATAACTACTAACGTCTCCCCATACTCTCCCTTAGCCAGAGTTTTTATTGCTGAGCATGACATCACATGGTATGGAATAGCTGTTTGGTGAGTTTGGGTCAGCTGTCCCAGCTATGTCTTCTCCCAACTTCCTGCCCACCCTCAGCCTACTGACCTTTGGCAGGAGGAGGGATAGAGAGACAACCTTGATGCTGTGCAAACACTGCTCAGCAACAGCCAAAACACTGGTGTGTTATCATCATTGTTTCAGCCACAAATGCAAGGCACAGCACCATACGGGCTGCTCTGAAGAAAGTGAACTCTGCTGTATTCAGCAAAGACACACATAAATTACTGTAGATTTTTACTGATGTAATAGATCATAGAGATCAACCCAGATTTTTGTCTTAAATTTTATGAAGATGCCTGCTTTTACAGGTGCTATTGTTATAAATGAAATATATGCCTTCTTTTATAGTTCTTTCTTTTACAGCAAAGAAAAAAAATAATAAAACTGAGGTCTGGGCTCCTCACAAAAACTCTTTTTCCTTCTTAATGCTGTTACCTGAGAGGATTTCCAGGCCTGCAAAAAAAAGCTCTGAAATGACATCATGAATTTCAATTTCATCAGGAACAGGTGGAGCAGGGTGCAACACACGCCTGCTGCTATCAGACAAAGCTTCCAGGATAGCGAGAAACTGAGCTGCAACACCGTCAAACATTTCTGTCAGCAGCTGTTCGGTAGTAGTGCGAGGCCATGGCAACTAAGTAAGAAAAGGTAACGTGAGCCTTGCAAAATCTAAACTGAGTTACAATAAAGCAAGATTTCTTTCAAAACAGTTCTCCATCAGAAAGTAAGTACATGCTTAAAACAGAAAATAATATACTATAAAATCTATTATTGATATGAATTTCATGCTTTGAAGGGATAGCAAAGCCTCATGCTAAGTGCATGCAGTCCTTAAGAAGTGCCATAATTTCATAGCAACCAGACACTCTGCTGCATGGTATTTTACTTAGAAAAAACCTAAAATATAGTTCAAAGCCACCCAGATCTCCTCTTACAATGATACAGACTGGACCATACAGAGCTAAGTGCTACATACTTGGCAAAAATCAGGGAAAGGTTGGGGTGCTCGACACTGCAGAGAAAGTGAGACACTATTATATTTTCTCACTTGCATATTTGAAACAGCATAACATAAAAATACATGGCAGAACACACAAAAATTTTTGCGCTATTGACAGCTAAGAAACCAGAAATCTATATAAGAAAATATATCATAATTTTACTTCAATGTTCTGTTTACATGGTTACCAAACCACTATCACACATAAATCAGAGATACAGTACCTTAAAATGTCACTCATAATCCATCAATATTTCAGTTGTATTTATTTGGCACTTTCCCAAATAAAAACACTTTAGATCAGTTCTAGGCACATTTAACTAGGCAAAAATTTGGGATTTTCCTTCCTGCTTTGCTGTATCCATGTCTTTTATTTTAGCTTCCAAATCAGTACTTGCAGACAAGTTTAGATATGGACTTGAGGAAAAAAAGACTGATCTGTTCAATACTGACAGCATGTAGAGTATTAAAGCTAATGGGGTGTTTCTATTTTCAAATAACTTAGATAATACACAAGCCTCATCAATACTATGAATGTCTTTCCCAAAGAAAGAGGAACAATTTCTGCTAGAAGTATAGTAAAAGTAAACACAAAAGATGATAGTTAGTATTGGATACTGATGGAGCAACTAATCCTAGAAAGCATTCTGAGATATATGAAGGACAACAAAACCATCAGAAGTAGTCATTGTGGATTCACGAAGAGAAAGTCATGGTTGACCAACTTGATACACTTCTATGTTGAAATGACTTTCCTGGTAGACTAGGGGAGAACAGTGGATACTGTCTAGCTATACTTCAGTAAGGCTTTTGACACTGTCTCCCATAATCCTCAGCAAGTTTGCAGATGACACAAAACTGGGAGGAGTGGCTGATAGGCCAAGAGTTATGGTGCCATCCAGAGGGACCTCAACCTGTTGATAGGAATCTCAGGACATTCAACAAGGAAATGTGCAAAGTCCTTCACCTGGGAAGTAACAAACCCATGCACCACACTGTGGGGCCACCCCCCAGTACATGCTGGGGGGCCACCCAGCTGGAGGGGTCCTGGTGGACAGCAAGTTGAACATGAGTGAGCAATGTGCTCTTGCAGCAAAGAAGGCTGACAGTACCCTGGGCTGCATTAGGCGAAGTATTGCTAGCACGTCAAGTGAGGGGATGGTCAAGTGAGGGGATCCTTCCCCTCTACTGCTGAGGCCACACCTGGAGTACTGTGCCCAATTCTGGGCTCCCTAGTGAAAGACATGGATATACTGGAGAGAGTCCAATGAAGGGCCTTGAAGATATTTAAGGAATTGGAGCATCTCTCCTGTGAGGAAAGGCTGAGAGAGCTGGGAGTCTTCAGCCTGGAAAAAAGAAGTCTCAGAGGGGATCTTCCCAATGTATATAAAAACATGAATGGAGGGTGCAAAGAAGAAAGAGCCAGGCTCTTTTCAGTGGTGCCCAGAGGCAATGGGCACAAATTAAAACATTTAGGGTTCCCTCTAAACATCAGGAAACACTTTTTCACTTTGAAGGTGACCAAGAACTGGCACAGGTTGCCCCAAGAGGATGTGGAGTCTCCATCCTTGGAGATATTTAAGAGCTGACTGGACATGGTCCTGGGCAACCAGGTCTATGGGGCCCTGCTTGAGCAGGGATTGCACCAGATGATCTCCAGAGGTCCCTTTCAACCTCAAGCATTTTGTGATTTTGTGATCCACATCCTCCTAGGAAACAACTCCAAAACAAATCTTCAATGTTTTTTTTTTTTTAGCAAATCCTCATAATGACGTTCACAGACTAAAAAATTGCAAAATAAACTGTACTGGTTTTATATATTTTATGTCAGTATATTCAATATATCTTTCTCCCCACACTGCAGATTTGTTTTTAAGAGCCAAATCTAGGAATCAGATCTATGCAAGCAGAAAGTAATATACATCATGTACATTCAGGACAGGCTAAGCACAACTGAAGGTTTTGATTCAATACCTTCATTAAAATGCAGAACAGAATGGGCATGTAATTTACTACTACTGCTACTACTACTACTGTTATTTTTTCATAAGTATTGTATTGCCATGTTTATAAAACAAACTGGTGCAGAAGAACCTCAAAGTGAAGGCTAACTTAAACTAAATAGGCTAGACTAGTTTGTTTCCATCTTTTAAGGTGATTTAAGTACAAAACCTCATTCCAACTCATACATATTAGAAGAGAAGGAAGAGCATTAATTCTTTGCTAGTCCAAGCATAATGTGCTCTGTAACATGCTGTACTGAGCTCTAAATATAACTGTTCTACCTGTTATATACTAAAAGGTACATGTTCTATAATTAGAAAAATAAACTGTTTTGAAAGTCAAAACATTAGGCAAAAATAAATGTCCCATATTTTCACATTAACTTGACAGTTAATAAACCTATAAAATATTCTGAAATAATTATTAAAACAGTGCTTTCAGATTTTACGTCACACAACAAACCTTGTAAAACTACAAAATGCTTACAGAAACAAATGGAAAATTCAATATGATTCCTTCTTAAATAAGGTAACGAAAACTGTTGTAGCACATTTTAGACAGAAAAAACTTTTGGTGGGGGAGATATGAACAGTGTAATTTATTCTGTTGTTAATGTTAAGGCATTCGGTTTTGTCAGAAAGTCTAACAGACACTGCAGAACAAATTAATTAGTGAAAATTCTTGAAGCCGCTGGGGATCAGATATATGAGATTCCACCTAAATGACAGACATAGGTTCCTAGTAACATGACAGATGCCCGATGAGCAAACACCCTTATTTGAAAGCATGCTGGGTTCCTCGTATCCTAAGTGTTCAGCAAGACCTCTAGATAATCATCATTCAGAAGGATTTAAGTCTTCCAGAATCAACTGACCTTGAAAAAGTTGACCAGTACCTTTATATGTGCAAACCATGCATACTTGAAAATGTTGAGGTTTGGGGCCTATCTTGGGTAATGGGAAATTTCCAGTAAGCGAGGTTTGGAATCAATTGTGCTGCCCACACAGCTGTTTAATATTAATCATGATTCAAGTCAATGATTTGAAACTGAAGTATCAAATAATCTTTTAAAAAGCTGTGATGAATAACTTATGTAACAGAAGCAGTCAATACAATCAGATCACATTTGTAACATACTGGTATAACTTCCATGTAATTTTACTACTAACCAAAAACAGTTCAAATGCTTCTGATACAACTTTCTAATACAGCCAATTTTCTTTAAAAATCCCAACATAATGTAGACTATCGGCAAAGAAATAATTAAATAACCATTATGTCAATATTAAACAATTATTTAAGACAGAAAATACATCATTCTTACTTTGAATTATTTGGCTTCTACTGTACCTAGCGCAGTATATATTTTTATGTGCAGCTTATCCCAAAGTTTTAGGAACAAATTAGAGAATTATGAAACAAAACAATCCAGATTCAACCTGTTCATTCAGCTCTGAATGTTTGATTCTGTTTTAGCATCAGATAGGCTGTGCCAAAGATGTTACTTTGTAGTATCTCTTTCCTTTTGTCTTTCAAAAAATGCAGAGATGCCTCAATTTTGCCATTATATTATGAGGTACATATGTAATGGATGTATGTCTACATCATGAGAATTAAAGAGTGATGGAATTTCAGTCCAAGGAGCCCCTGAGAAACTTGATGAGATGCGTAACCATTACAAACTCACATAGCAGCATAATGGCATAAACTACTAAAGTTTAATATATTAAAGACTGCATACTTGCAAAAAAAGGAACAATGCACTCACACAAAAAAAGTATTTTCTTTGATTCTTTATAATTTTTATCCCAATGGATCACCCATTTTTTTGAGACTGACTCTAAAGAACACAACGACAAGTGAAATTTGAGGAAATTCATTACATCCTTAAAAGTCGACTTCATATGCTGGATGCTCTTCTCTGATTCGTGGCATTTTGCAGAAGAATAAGTGGCCTTTAAAAACGATACTCCAGACTTAAGAGAGTCCTCCAATATAAGTACGAAAAAATTTTAAAACACAGTAGCTTTTTTTCAAAGTCCCCCTTTATCTCCACAATAATTTTAACACAGCAGGGCACACTCAGCAATCCCATACACTTGGTATGAATTTGATCAAGATTTCTCTTATTTTTATTGCTAATATAATTGCTAAAGGAAAGTAAAGTAATAATTACTACATCTTCCCTCCTTTCAAGTTTGTTATGAATTTTAATAATAAATTACGAAACTATGAAACTGAAAGTAAAGCTTTCTCCTTGTGAATAGCATCATGTGTATTAAGCATAATTATATTAAATATTCATCACAAGCAAGTAGTAAACAAAGAGAAGGATTATACAAAATATTAGACTTACATTTTGTGCTTCTTTCAGGCTAACTCTTCTCTTAGGATGAAAGTGGCTTTTTGGCTTTCTCCTGGATTCATACACTGCTCTCTTGAAAATCATTACTGACATCTGACACAAGGAAAAAAGTAAGTAAATAACCATTACGTGATCTGTTCATAGAGATTGTAACTACTCTATGCATTTATAATAAATTGCAGAATTATACCTTTAGAGTGGCCTCCCTAAAAATCTTTTGTGTCTCTGAACTGTCCAGTGAAGAACTGGTATTTTCTAATTGTTTCAGTTCATCAATTTTAATCAGACCACGGCGAGCAAATACCTGTTCAAAGTATTAAAAAAAATTATACTCTCTTTTCATATTCTGTATGTTAGTGTTTAATTTTAGAATCATAATGCTCCTGAATTCAGACAAGTGCAAAGGGCTGCAGTGAAAACCAGGTCATGGATGACAATTGAAAAGAAAACCTTTGCAAAATACCTGTTGTATTTTTGCATGGGAACTGACCATTACTTAATGCTAGAAGTCTGTGACTATGATATTACAAAGTACTATTGCGTTTAACTTTGAATTGATTACTTACTCATTTACACGTGGAAACACACTTCCACTTTGCAGTAAAATTTTGGAATATGGGCAGAACATACCATCTGATAATAAGCAGGAACATTTAAATAAATCTTTATTTCCCATTTGATTGCATCTGAAATGCTACATATGGTAAATCAGGATACCTCTCCATGAATGCTGGCTTGACAATCAAAATAACACTGAGAAACTGCAGTATATAAGGTAGCTCTCCACGTCAAATAATGTACAGATAACAGTGGAATGGATGATTCCATACATATACTAGCCCACAGCAAGTATTCCAAGACCTGTATTGAAGAAAGAGTTTCAAACTGAATGCATTTTGATCTGTATAAACAAACTTTTTATTACTAAAGAACATGTACAAAGACTTATCCTCTCCCAGTAGGACAAATTTAAAAAGGGGGGAAAAAACCCACAGAAATTGTATTAATTTTTAACATGTTTTATTGACTACATAGCATTCCTCCTGCATACTGCTGGGGTTTTCTCCTATCTGAAACTGTGGCCAAACATTATATTTTAGCCTTCAAGCTACCTTAGCCACAACAGTTCACTATAACCTTGCCACCATGAGGGGTCCTGCTCTTCTCCCTCATCTACTCTTATCTTGAGAATTATCCCCCTCCTTGCATCAGCTCTAGTGATATTTTCCAAATTAGTTTTCAACTAGACCTGCAGGCTTATTTGAGGTGCAATGGAGTCTGCCCTCTTTGGTGACAGCCTGTCCTTAGATTAATTTACAATCATGGATCTACAATATTGGCCTTCAACTTTAGGGCCAATACAGTCATTGTAGCAGCCTAATTTTAAGAATTAGTTCTACTCAGTTGATTGAACACTATCTTCCCCTTGTATTTGGGTCAGCTGTTCCCCAAGGTGTACAAAATATGCACAACCATAGTCCTATATTAAAATCAATATATAGATTTTCTTTTTGTCTGAATTCAAAGAATCTGAAATACCTATGAACAATTCTTCTGTTACCTGTATAGTAAATCCTGAATACATTAAAGGAGGTACTAAATCACTTCTGATTTCAATAAAAGATGTTCGAAGAGAAAAAAAAAATCCTGCTCAATGAAAGATTAATATAAGCAACAGATAAGAAACTATAATGGATTAAGGCTGAGTCAGACTCTGTTCAAGTTTTAGGAAAAAAAGAAAAGCTAAGACAAAAAAAATTACATTCCTAGTTAAAAAGAAAGGGCAGGGTGGAAAGGCCAGGTGATTTTTATCAAGAATTTACAACTAAAAGCCTAGCCACTAGGTGACAGTACATTCCACATTTTAAGAAACAAAAGACCAATTCTTGCTCCTTGACATATATATTTAGAAAAGCATCTAGAACCCTCTGAGCCAGTCTAACAAATCCCATCTCAAAGACCAGCAGGGCATTATGCTGGGCTCCATTCCACAGCTGAGGAAGGAGCAGCGTCATGAAGGCATGAGGGCTCAGAAATCAGCCATTTTATACTCAAGACTTCTTATTCCCTTTGAAAAAGTATCACTACTGGCAACGGCAACAAAATAGAAAAGTCATTGTTATGCAAAATATAGGCACATTTTCCAATCTTCTGTAATTTTTTCAAATGTTTGTGTTTATTTTGTCATACCTTAGCAGACTGACCTATCATCATCAAATGTCTGCATATAGTGTAAATATGAATAGTACCTGCAAAAATAAAACAAAATAAAATAAATTTAAATAAATTTAAAACCAGGTAAGTTCTATAATCCTACATGAAATTTCTTACGCTAACCAAATGAATCTTCATAATATTTTGGTTGCTATTTCCAGAGGCTGAAAAATAATCTAATAATTTTTCAATAAATACTTTTAAATTAGAGAAGATGAAGCCATTAAATTCTCGGGTGATATAACCTTCAAAAACACCTACACAATGAGTAGTATAATAAAAGAACAAAATCTTAAAAATGCACTCTATCAAATATTTATTAACTGATAGAGAGAAAAACCTTATTTTTATTGCCAAATGCCAACCTCTTCAAAAAAAAATATACCCTCTCCTCACAGACCTTACCTTACATGATTCTTTTCATCTCTTGTGGCACTGTCCAGGCAGACAATACCACTATTATGTGATATTATGTATGATAAGCGAAGACAATCAATGTAACTATCATTTTCAAGTGCATCAAAGTGACTTACAAATAAAATCCTGTCAAAAATTTACTTAATTTAGGCTATGTCACAAAAAAATCAGCCCTAGAAGTATAAAAGACATTGCAGTTCTGGGGGATGGGGAATAAAAAGTCTATTCTTCTGTCTGTACATATGTTCAGAAAGGGACACCTGTGGCAGTGGGAGGCATCACAATGTCAACAGAGCTAGAAGGGTGTTATTATCCCAATAAGCAAGAATGGAACAAGCATCAGGAAGATTTCTTTTTATCAGTCAATGTGTAATGAGGTACAAAAGCTATTGCCAGAAATTGCAGAAAAATGCTCAGGAACTGGGGAAAATCTGATTTATTGCCTACTTCTAATTAGACTAGATTATTAGTTAATCTTGGTACACAGGTGGGTGGGACTTAACAATGGCGAGTGAGTATATTTTTATTTTAATTCTTCTCCTATAGAAAGAGGCAAACAAAAAGCACACCTCAAAAGTAGGGATTGAGAGCAATGGCAGTCCCAGCAAAACAAAACAGTTAGAATTTTGACCAATTACAGCCCAGAGAAAGTAAATTTTCCATAATGAAATTAGAAACACATTATATCATCAATTTATATTGCAACAATTGACCATAGTAGAATGAATTAATAACAGTCTTTTGACTAAAAATTATTACCTTTCAAAGCAAAACTATACTACTGTTCTTCTTGAAATAAAAATCTTGATACATCATTCTCTAGGTACCTAGTTCACTGCAGTTTTATTTTTTTCCTAATTCAAGCATTTATAAGTAGCACACTAAAATCATATATAGAGATTCAAATTCTTTAATGTCATATGGTATTTTTTGAATAGTTTTATTATTAACTCTGTCCTTAAAGATTATTTTAAAAATACAAAGAAGTAATGTCAATTATTTTCTACTCTTAGATCTGCACTTTCCTTTAAAAAGAAAATAAAATAAACTCATTAACACAAAGATTTTATTGATAAAAAAAATCTTGAGGTTTTTTTATTGTGGTTCACTCAAAAAATGCACTTATGCTGTTAGATTTTATTTTATTAGTACATGCTAGCCACAGCTATGATGAAAAACCTATTACTTTTACAACAGTCCACCTGAGAAAGGCATGCTATGTAGAAACTTCAGTTTTAAAATCCCTTATTTTAGAAAAACGAAGATTTAAAAAAAAAAACAAAACCAAAAATAACAAAAAAACATCCTACTGTGAAGGTAGGAAGACTACTGAAGACTAACTAGAGATTTATTCATGTCCCTTAGGCTGACCTTAAAGAATATGTACAAAGTTTCCCTCCACAGGTTTGATTAGAAAAAAGAAATGTAAATGAAAAGCCTGAGGTACCATTGTAGATAAGCCAACACAAATTCTCCTGAGGTAGAGCCACTTGCATAGTGAGTCGTAATGAGGACAAGACATTGAAACAAGTCTGCAGGGACTCTGGATTCTGGAGATTTCTGTCACTGCTGCAAACCATCTGATAAATGCAAACATTTCTCTCTTGCAGAGCATGGAACTAAAACACGTGGAAACATACATAAAATTAATATTTATACATAGTTAAAATAAATGCATATGTCAGTTTCAAGACAGCAATGTACAACAAAATGGTGAGTATGAAAAGATCAAGCATACCAGAAAAACAATGAGCATGACACTGAAATGAGCATTAGAGTATGGCGAAAGTGCTAACGTCTTAAGGTTGCTGTACCACTACCCTGAGTGGGTTTCCAGTGCATCACAGGATGAAAATGCAACTCATGCACTAGGACTTCTGAAAGGGGCATAAAGAGAAAGGATGAATAAGGTGTTAAACTGATAGTCAAAGAATCTGGCTTTAATTCTTGGCCTCTCCGAGATGTCTTATTAAATTAAGTCTTAACTTTTCTGCAATTCTCCATCTGTAATCACAGATACTTTATTCCTTACTCACATCCGTTAATTTTCTCTTCTACAGATACATTGTTCCTTCTCTTCCTTGTAATACCTATACCATACTGTGATCTCAGTCTTGTCTGCAGTACAGTATCATCTGAACAAACCAACACATGAGAAAATTACCTAAATGGGACATGGCCAACCAGTACTTGTCAAGCTTTCAGAAGCCTACTAACCTGATAATATTTGAAATTATATTATTTTTTGCAATTAATTCACTAAAACTGCAAGTTTCAAGCCCTGCAACTCCATTTCTATGATTTCCTTAGTGTTATATTTGAACAATATAGGCAAATTAATGAACCAGCTTTGCAGACAGTCCATCCAACTGCATTCAGTGTGCATTAGAAAGGCATTCTCAATTGGGCAAGTGAGCCAGAAGTAAAAAAAAAAAAAAAAAAGTTAGCCACAGAAACCTGGCCAAAAAAAAAAAAAGTACATACAAAGCCTTTAGACATAATCATTTGACACATTTTCATTATTCATTTCCATTTGTAGAGACCACTGTCAGACTAGATTTCGTATCTGAAAATTTAGGGATACCTCAGTGTCTAAAGACCAAGTTATAGAACAAGCATTTTAGAATAGACTCATGATAACATCTGGCACTAGGATTGGTTCAAGGTCTAGGCAGACATAAAGAAAACAGGAGAAACCATCTCTGGAACTTCAAATTTATTTACAAAGCATTTTAAAAAATGGATTAACATAATCTTTGATCGTATTCTCTCTAGGAAGCTGAACTATGTTTGAAAACCAAAAAAATAATATAAACAGATCATCTCTTGTATCATGACATCTGCTTCTAGCTTTTAAGCAAACTGCTTTTTTCTCCTCACTAAACGCCTATTTACAAACTAACTTTGACTAGAGGAATACAAATTTGATTATCTCAATACACCGGAGATGCCTATGGTTTCCTTTTGTTGTTCTTGATCATAGAATAACTTGCATTAGTTTATTTCAAAATATCCACCATGTACTGAAAAATAGAGCTTCTCAGCAAAGTGCTGCTTAAGGTAAAACCTAACATGCTTTTAGCATCCCCCCTACACGTACTGAAATACTTTCTTCCATGGATAACAAATGACAAATTGCAGGCCCCTACCTCAGTAAGCAATTACCACAAACAACTGCCAACATACTTTTGAGGTCACAGCTTCCCAGCATGTAGAGCACTTACAAAACTATTCAGCATTCTGCCTCTTTTGTTCATAGTGCACAAATAAGCTACTGACAGTAATGCAGTGCTGCTTTTTTTGCTATGCTGTAAGCTTTTATTTACATGTAGGATTTTTGCCCATTTATGGTACAAATTACAGCACAATGTTTTAATTCTCTTGCACTCTATCCAGTTCTTAAATCACACTCTACAGAAATTTCTAAAACAGTTGCAGGACAGTTATCAAATTTTGCCCATATCCTGATTTTGACAGTGGTTAAAAGCAACTCTTTTAGAGCAAAAACTGCTGTAGATAGTAATAGAATAACTCATTCAGACAAAAGTGCCTTTTTAACATTAAGTTGATAGTGGTTGACTTATGCCATAAAAGCAAAGGCACTTATATCCTCTTAAAAATGTACACCAACTCTGAATGTTCATATCATACATATGACTGTTAAATCTCAATACAATCTATATAGAAGAATTGATAAATATTAGTTAATATTAATATTTAATTAATATGAAGTACATTTGTGGAGAATAAAATAGGCTACTTGTTTTGAATCTGTGAATGTCTTTGAGGGGTTAAAAAAAAAAACCGAACCTACCGTAAGTGCTGCATTTTTGTCTCTGAAACCATTTGGAAAAAAAGTGGATTTAAATCGATGCACATCATGCATGAGATCATCAAGGTTTACAGAAACAAACTGCTGAAGATATCTTCCATAACACTGTAGAAGTGCCAGCTTATATTCCTGAAGAAAAAATAATGTGTTCTTTTAAGATGTTGTATATTACATTTCTATTTCTATAAAACATGTTATTTTTTATTATATTCATGTAAAAAAGTATCAGTGTGAAAGAGCAGATGGAATTAAAATACTGAAGTTTCATACAGGCATTCAGCACTGCAATTTCTGATGTCAACACTCAGCATATGAAAGGTCAAATTACTTAAATGAAGAGCTTGTGGCTT
>NW_010413383.1:7136-9284 GCF_000710305.1 Buceros rhinoceros silvestris | reverse complement strand
CTTGGGAGTTTCTGTTTTCTTTAATCATAAATACGACATATCAGGAAACAATTGTAGCGTGAGATCCTGGGCTGATGCAATAAACTCAAAGTTCCTGAAATGCCCTGCACCATTGCAACAATAATGATAATGATACCTCACTTCTGAGAAAAGTATTTCATAATGTAGAACTTTATAAACAACACACAGTTATCATCGCTTCTCTCTCCCCTGTTTCCTTGATGGCAAAGCCCTTTTTTCACAAAAGCAGAGGAAGAGAAGGGGGAAAATAAGACGCACTTTGAAAGAATCAAACAAGAGACAACTGGAATTTACACAGAGCAAAGAAGTCAGCGCTAATAGACCAGAAATTGCCACTGGGTCTTTAAGGCCTGTTAGTGAACAGGATGTTGAGATTTATGTCTTGTTCAAAATTGAGCTCCCCAGCAGCATGTTGAACCATTGTCACATCACGCTGAGACTATGGTTCAGCTCTGACTCAGATGTGGAAGTGCCATCTTCTGAATCACCTCCACCACTTCCTGCTGCGAAAACTATTTAGAGGTTTCTCTACCAACTTCACTAATTCTAGCGCACATACACACACCAGTCATGACAAATTCTAGGGGAAAAGTAACTAATTTGTGTTCACAAAAACGATCCTTTAATGTTTTATTACAGAAAATTCAAAAATACTTTCTGCACTCACTTTCTTCAATATAAATTCCACCACCATGGTAATATTTACCCTGAATTCTTACTCATCTGAGGAGACTAACTTGATGACCCTATTGTCATCTGTGCTGTATGAAAGCAGCAACCACACAGAGAAACTTTTACTTTCCATGAACAGCCATGGGCAGTTGGTCACTGGTGTAATCCAATACATAGACTCAGACTGCGATAACTCTTAGAATCCAAAGCCATGGATCAGAATACCATTAAGCTAATTACTGATATATAACAAAAAGGTAATTTCTCTCCCAAACAGTTTAAAATATATTTATATGATTAGAGATAACAGGCAGATACAAGCAGAGAGGGAGGGGGAAAAGGTGAGTCAGTACTAATCAGTACGATGACTAATAGGCTAACTAATTTCCAGATATATGACAATGAATTTAGGTGTGTTCTAAAAGATACATAGCAGATGTATAATAAGAAGGAATATAAAGTGAGAAGGCACTAAAAAAATAGCAGGACAGAAAGTAAATTCTGCTTACTCATTGACTACTTATATTCAATAATTCATTTTTTAAGACTATGCATTATTAAGCATTATATAACAGAAAGTCAGATTAAAATTTACAATAATCACCAAGTTTTCAACTAGGAGTCAAGAGGGGTACTTATGGAAAGGATCTACTCCACCTACCACAAAACTTTGTGTTTACACCTCATTCACCTTTCCAGTAATGCATTAAAATTTGTAACTACCATCAATTTCATGTTTCTTTTTTTCTCTAGGGGAAAAAAAATGATTGAATGAAAACTAAGTTTGTAAAGTCAAGGAAATGTACTTAAAAATACGAGATCCATAGAGAGCTCATTTGAAAGTTTTAGGCTGCTCAGCAAAACAACTTCTTCTACATTGACAACTTTACCTCTACTGTAGAGAACCACATTACAATAGAAGATTGGAGTTGCAAGCAGAAGTCTTTACTCAGAATTCTAGATTATATTTAGGCAATCTAGGACCAGGTCATTAAGCACCTTGAACATAAGGACCAAATTACTACATCTGAGTTGTGCTATGGGAAGCCAACGTAAAGTACAGAGAGCAGGGTTTGATGCATTTGAAATAACCATACTGAGTACGCTGAGAGCAGCAGTTCCCAAGCACTAAAGGCTTCATGTAATATTCCAAGCCATTCCTAGGGCCCAGAAGCTATGAAAACTTCAGGAAAATATGAAGAAAGCACGAATAAAATTGCCTAGGCAATGAAGGGACTATTAACAAATGCAGTTATTCAAGCTTCCTTAAGAATTTCTGTGAGTATTCCTAAACCTACACCATGAGCCTCTACCTTCAATTTTAATGGGCTCCACAGTTACGAACTGTTCTATATGCCTTTTTCAACCTACCAGTGAGTGCTGAAGTTCCTGCTGGACCTACCAGCTGAAGTTCAGCTTCCGCTCGCTGTTCTTTATTGATGTGGATGTCCTCCT
>NW_010413383.1:0-7111 GCF_000710305.1 Buceros rhinoceros silvestris | reverse complement strand
GTAACCTACCAGCTGAAGTTCAGCTTCAGCTCGCTGTTCTTTATTGATGAGGCAGGCCACTTTTCCATAATTCTTTAGGGCAAATGCAGTGAAGGATATGTAACACTTCATAACATCTGCATGATGCTCATACCTTTGCCATGGTCTGTGGAGAAGCTCACCTAGTAGCCACATATATATGCTCTTCATAAATAGCATAAATAACTGTTCTTGCTGGATTCCATAAAAGGACATAATTGTGGAAGAACAGTTTCACTAAATGTGTTCCTCCGAAAGATGGCTCCCCAAACTATCCTGATACATTTCCAGTTATATCCCTTTCTTTTCTAGGGGAAAAAGGGAACCTAACAGTGTCATATGCTGTAGAGAATGAAGAAGGGTGAATACAGGTGTCACTTGGCACTTAACTGTTTTTCTAACGCAAAAGTCAATAGGCTGTTCTTAAAAATAATTTTCAGTTTAAACAATGTCAGTTATCTGATTTTCTTTCAGGAGAGGGTGGAGTAATTAAAAGTTAATACTCCTACTCTCAAAAATAAATGCAGTTTTGGTTTAACCTAATTTTTTCTTCCCTTTATGTTCAAAAATTAAGTAGAAGTTTCAGAAACCTTTCCAAAAGTATTAAATAATTCGACTAATAAGTTACACACTTTCACTAACTTTTGTGCTATAAACATATTTTTTCTATTATGATCAACTTAGAAGACTAATATCAATAATCTGTGTCTAAAACAGGCCTGAAAGGCTGACTGAAGGACATAATTAAAATATATAATTGGCTGCCTCATAAAACAGACAGACTAAATAGTCAGAGTTTAAAGGTAAGAAAGTATTGACCAAATATCTTCTAATATATTCATACCAGTAAGCAGAAAAATCCACTGGCGGATCATTACAAACACAGTATTACATTAAGCAGATATCATGTATTTAGGAGTTGTCCCTTACTCTAAATTATGCTAATTCTCTACAGAATTTAAGGACATTCTCTCAAGCAACTTTTCAAGTACTGAACCTTTACAATAAATTAACCTATAATTCTGTAATCCTTCAGTATTTTTGTTTCACAACTGTATCACTCAGGACCACACACTCTTCTTCAGTCCTAAAAAGAATGACTTGCAACTAGCTTTCAGCTGTACATCTTTGAACTCCAAGTGATGTTTAGTAATTACCCTTGAAAGCCCCAGATTTTATGACATGTTCTTCTGACACAAATATCACGGAGGCAGTAAGTGGCACACCTTTGAGGGCTTTTTTTCCCAGCAGACAAAGGATAAATATTACATAAGAATATAACAAAAAAACAGCCTTACTGAGTCAGACCAATAGTTACTAGCCTGGTATCCCATCTCCAGCAGTAGCCAGTAAGAGATGGCTAGGTTAGAATATAAAAATAGAGTTGCCATGTAGTGAAACATCCCCCAAATATTCTCCAAACCTTCAACTATCTAGCTCCTGAATCTTTTTTTTACTTGCAATTTACCTTTTTTTGAGGAGAGCAGAAGTGCACACAGAATCAAGATGCAAGAGCATCATCAATACGTGCAAATACATGTATAATGTGCAATTGCACTCTGGTTTTTGTTTTCTGTTCCTCTCCTGACAAACCTTTACACTCACATTTGGTGGTTCAGTGGAACAAACCTCCATTGCTCTACCATTGTCAGTTTGTACTTAAGCAGCATCTACAGGCAGCATCTACAGGCACTCAGGTATTGTATTCTACCATGATGCTCAAACAAATATTAAAGATAAATTGGGGGGCATTTAAAAAGGCAACAGGTGCATTGAAAACACAGATAGAGAAAATATATCAAAAAATCAGAACAATTTTACAATAACAAGCAAGAGATACAAGCCACCAACTCTCACTGGAATTATTTTGTAGAAGTTTTTGCTACATTCTAAACAGCTTCCAGTAAAATATGATTAAAAATTAAAGTAGCATAGAAACATAATGAAACAAAGACTGTGACTGAGTCTTTTCTCTTTTCATATGACTTACTTTGATCTGAGCAAGGGAATCACCAACTTTCAGAAGTTTTTCATTGTAATACCACTCTGGCAGTCGAGGCTTATACTTGATCCAAATATTAAACAAAGTATTTGCTCTAAAAAAGATATAGGAGAAAAGGTTTCAGATTAAACTGACAGTAGACCTGTCATAACAAGTAAACAAATCAGGAAAACTTCAAATTGTGAAAACTCCTTTATTCCAAATCTATTTCAACCTCTACATATTTCAAAACAAGTTAGTGTTAAAACTGAATTTAACAGGCAGCCAAGGACATTTCAGGGTTTCATTTCTGTCACCAGTTTTTATCACACATTTAAAACAGGATTAACTTTCTACTGTGTAAATTCTTATTAATATGTCTTAGTATTAATCCCTTTACATTGTTCAAACACAAGTGGAAAATCTGTCTCATCTTTTGGCTGGTATTTGAAAGGTTCTTTTTGAAGAAATAATTTGATATTTTAAAGAAACTCAGTGAATTACAGCTCACAGCAATTATTGGACTCTAAATTATAAATACAAAGGTAGGAAAAAAGATCCTCAAATAACAATGCATGTCAGGTAGCAGCAAACTTGGGAACGGGTAGCCATGGAATAAACCATAGAGATATAGAGTATGTAGAGCCATGGTATACAGAGCTATATGATGAATCACGAAAGAAGAAAGTCATTAGAAAGCCTCTAGCGTGAACTGTATTTGGCATGAAATGTTCAGGAATTTTAAACCGTAAAGGGTAGGATTCAGAGAGCAGCAAATGACACATTTTTTATGGTAAGAGTTGCCTCTGTCTGTTATTTTAGCCACAGCTGTCATCAAGGACAACTTCATGTAACAAATTACTAACTTGGGTGAACCAGCAAGCCTCCGATAAACAGTAACCAGCTCTAAGCAGTTTCCCTTCCCTAACAAGGAACTGACTACCATCACGCCAGTATTACAGTTCCTACTGACTGCTCTTTCATAGACCAGTGAGTCTATGAAACTAGTGAGACTAGTGACCCTCACGAGTACAGCTTTCTCACCCTGAAGAAAGGTGAGAAAGCTGTATCTTTAAGAAAGCTGTATTCAAGCTGGAAAACAACAATTGATCATACAGACTGATAATAAGCACAGGGATTTTCCAGAAAAGAATCCTGTTACCAAAATATTTATTTTATTGACAGCGTTCATAGGACCAGGCATTTCTAACGTTTATTTTCTTAACAAATCCTTGTACAGAAACCTCAGCAGAGTCGCTTGTGAAACCACAACAGCTAAATTATTCATAGATAGCAATTTATGAGGAAGGAAAACAACAGAAGAGAGGAATTAATGTTTGAAAATCATCTTCTAGCTGAATTCTCACACATAAACCTTATGCTAACTGGTGTGAGGTAGCTGGAAGTCTTCAATCTCTTATAACAATGCTGGTGGGCTAGAATGCAAGACACTTTCTTAAGCTGTCTTCTGGCATTCAAGAATTTGGAATGCATTCTCACAGTCTCCCAGACAGTCCTTCATTTCCACTTATAAGACTCCCAATTAAAAAAAAAAACACCACAACATTTTTCCCCCCAGAAAGCTGTCTCCTTCACATTTCAAGGTGAAACAGATGACTGTATGAGGTACCTGTCAAAATGATCTTTACACCAAAGAATTACAACAATCATAATAGTGGGGGTTCTTTTCCTAAAAGTATAATCTCAGCACAATTCTCACAAATCTCTGTTCTTGAAAGTAAGCAACAAAGACATAACTAGGACATTCTAGAGGTGTATCCTAAAGCAAAAATGCAGTAACAACACAAACTAGGCCAAAGGCAACAATCTAAATAAAATGTTCTAAGGCATGATGTTTTTAAAGGAAACCATAGCCCACTCTAATGAAAAGCACCTTCCAAACGGGGAATGAGTCCTTCCTGTCCACCCGAAAGGAATTAACAGCCTGTCTGGCTACTGACTTCTTATACTGAGAGTCCCCAGTGAAGGTCATCTTCATTTTCTGTTTTGAATGCTCATATTAAAGCATGGGATTCTTAGATGTAATGAACAAGTAACAAATATGTAATAAACTAGTTTAGTAAAGTACTGAACAAATCTGACTAGACTTTCAACTTCAGTGGGAAGATTAAGGTGAACTGTATCTGCTACGATGCCATGACTAACTACAAGTTAGTTCACAACACAGGAATGTTCCTTTGACACAAAGGAGGAGAGTGAGACACTTCCCAAACAGCTCATCAGTCTTTCCTTTAAACAGGCTGTAGGACACCAGAATAACAAGTTAAGCAAGTGAATTCTTAAAAAAATACTGGTCTTTTGGAGATCAGAGGTGAAGTTTCTTTATTTCCAACCACTCTATGAATAATAAAAAGAATTTCCCTAAGGTCAACCCATAATAGTTTGCACAGAGTAAGGCCCGTATGGCTATACTCCTGGGCCAAAACTCTTTGCTATCGAGAGTAAAGCATTCTCTGATAATGATCAAAAGATGTCTTATTAAATAAGGGTAGCTAAGCCACACAACATGAGATAAAATTAATAGTTCAAGGTAATACTTTGATGGCTTCGCTGCCAAGAGAAATGGGGTATGGGATAAAACAACTTCTTGTTTAGCTGAGGGGGAAATAATTTTGATTGCTACTTCTGATTGAAAAGGTTAGTGATTCCAGTACAGGGCAGGTCCTCAGTAATTTTCGTTTCTTACATTAGAACATTTAAGTGCCCAAATTATAGCCTTACTGTTGACTTTCCAACAACAAAGGCTGACGACACTGGAGGAATGAAGCCGACAATTTTATTTTTCTAAACTGAACATACTGGCCATGTGGAAGCTGGTTTTCTTGCTCCTCAGATAACAAGAATGCTTTGATCTCAACCCTTGCTAGGAACAGTAGCTTGACAAATGACACAGCAAGAATTCTTTAGAGCATTTAGAAGAGCATCTGTAATAGCCATTACCTTCAAAAATTCTTAACAACTAGACTAAGGCTAGCAAGCAGCACGTGCTCCAATGTGAGTTACCAAATAATGAGAGGCAAAGGGAGAAACAACTGTGAAATTTCGCAGACACAAATAACTACTCATGACTTTGCTAGCTGCCTGAACATATGCTAATAATCAGAATTCCAGTCTTCTACCTCTGTACTGCCCCTATACAAATAAAGAACGCCAGAGGATGCAGAGCTATTGGGAGCTTCATGTTACACAACTTCCTCAATGCCTCGGAATTTTGGTATGGATCATCACTACCAGTGACTTCAGGGATCAAGATCCAGGTACTGTTAGTTCTCATCTCCATGATGAACATTGCAGAATTCTTCGGACAAGAAAATGCTCTCATGCCAATCAAGTTATGTGTGGACATGGGTTGCATAACCAGTTTGAGTAAAACAGAGCTTACTTAGGTAAAAATATTCCAGAGGGTAAAGAAAGGCTTGGAGACACTGTTCACAAAATCTGTCAACTTGGCATGACATTGCAAACAGATGAGATTCAGCATGCCCAACTCCCAAACAGAAGATACAATGAACATGTAGAAGATACAATGAATATGTTCATTATCAGCAATTGTGGTGTCTGAAGCATCTGACTGGCATTTCTTCTTCTAAGCAACCTAGAGGGCATAGCTTGCAAAGTAAGAATACAGATCAGCTAAAGCAAAAAAAAAAAAAAAAAAAAAAAAAAAAAAAAAAAAAAAAAAAAAAAAAAAAAAAAAAGTCTCAAGCTACAGAAAGGCTTAAAAATAGCAAAGCACTGAGACCAACTGCTGAAGCAATATGAAAAGGCAACATACTAGAGGCAAAAGCCTGGAGACTGTTACCTGCATGATAGGTGTGTGCCTAGACCTGACAAAGCACATGCTACATAAACAAATTAGAAATCCAGATAGCTTAGAAAAGGAAAGCTCTCCAGCGCAGACAAATGCCTGTCTGCAGGATCTGAGTACCTTCTCAAAATGTATACAGCTCCTTTAGAGAAGGGTCATTTGTGGAATACATCTAGGAAAGTACTGAGTAAAATACGTAAGCGTAGAAGCTGTGCCTAAGTGATAAGCTAACTACCCCGTAATCTAATTCCTGTGCTGTTTTTACATAAAATTTTGATAACTTGGGAAACTTCAATTTTTTATGTAAATTTAGAATAGAACACTGCTCAGACAATAATGATAGAAAACCAACCATTTACTTTAAAAGTTGAACTCTTAATGCACCTAATGTATTATCATAATGTACCTAAATGCCAAAGGGAGAGCTACATGAGAAATGCACAGTCTGTAGAAGACATATGCATGCACTATGAATCATACGCAAATTCCAGTTGCTCTGTATTAACTGCATTACAAAATATAGATTTATGCATACCCACAGACACGCATGTATGCGAGCAAATAAATATGCACAATTTTACTTGCCATATGCTCTGCCTGCATCTAAGTGTGTAAAAATATACCAACAAAGACACAGACATATGCACAAAAAGAGCTGTGTGGTGTTATCCTCATGTAGCCCTATGTAAGCGTATCTTTTAAAGGCAAGTACGTGCCCACAAGTATTCACCCCCGCACGCAACAGCAAGCACACGCTGGTGCGCTGCCAGTTGCTCAAGCACTGTGAAGGGATTTTCCTGCCAGAAAGCTCAGGCAGCTCTGATACAGCCAACAGTGGTGCTGCCAACTTCCACAACACCTTGTGCTTTTTCCTTAAAGCATTAACTTCTAGGAAGTGCTGAAAAAGGAGGTGTTCAGATTTTCGAAGATTTTTAATTGAAAAAAAACAAAGGAAAACGGATTGCTGGTGGTTTAGCACACTGCCGGAGAAACTGACCCAGGTGACCAACCTCCTGGCTATCTCCCAGGCCACGGGGAACGGGAGGGAAGGGGCTCCCTGGCCTGCGGGATGCGGGGTGAGGAGGGAGTCGGGAAGGAGCGAAGAGGGCGCCGCGGCCGTGCCCGAGGGGCCGGGAAGGGCAGTCCCAGGGGCGCGGGCAGGAGGCGCGGAAACCCCCGTGAGGTGGCCGAGGGGAAGAGGCTGGAGAAGGACAGCAAAGAAAGAAGGGAGCGGTCGAGGAAGGGGGTCTTGAGGCAGGGGCAGGCGGGAACCACAAGTGGCT
>NW_010413382.1:28766-31051 GCF_000710305.1 Buceros rhinoceros silvestris | reverse complement strand
CCCCGGGCCTGCCGGACGAAACGTGTCGGAGCCGGGGTTGACCTCCGTTTGCTGGTGGGTGGGTGCCAAGCAGCATCCTGCGCAGTCAGGAAGCGTTCGCCCTGCCCGGTGGGCGAGTGTCCAACCGCGGGCGAGGACGAGGGTGGAAGATCCCGCTGCCCACCCTGCTGTCGGAGGGGCAGGAGGCTGGCGAGACCCAGAGCCGCAGACGCGGGGCTGGGGTTACTGGCCCCGTCTCAGCCCTGTGGCTGGGAGATGCCCGTGCCTTTGTTGCCAGCTGGTTGCACAGCGCTTCCAGGTCAAAGGTGGTCCAGGGCTGGAAAGATGCGGTTCAGTTTGCATTGGGAAACTTTATCATCCAACGTTCAGCTCTCTAGTTCTTTGCTGGATCTAGCCTTAATTGTGCCTCAGCTAAACAGACCATTCCTTTAGCCCCTCAGTATGCTGCTGCAATCCTGCAGCTTCAGTTTGTTTTCTCTTTCAAACCTGAGTTTATTTATTACACCCAAATAGGAGTTAACCACTATAAATAGAAGGAACAGTATAGAAGCCTCAAAATTTCCCTTTTATGCCTCAAACCTAAGGCTCTGTCCCTGAGGAGGGGAATGCAGCCCAGTACAGGAAAACATTTGCTCCCATGCTTCTCTTCTTGGCTGTCAGCAAGGACGTGATTGAGCCATCTGGGTGGCCACTCTGCCAGGTAATTGTCGGGTACTACCAGCTCATTCCACACCGGCCATGGATTTAATTTCCTGGTCTATATTTGAACCTGCAATTTAGAAACAACCTGTGAGCCACCAGTGCCACCCCAGGCACTCCAGAGGTGTTGGAGACTGGACAGAAAGATGAAAACGTTGCATGGATCCACCCATCCTTCTGCTGAATTTATCCTTAGTAAAGTGAAAGTATCATCCCCGCCTTTCAGCGCTCGGCTGAGAGATAAACAATTTAAACAACCCAGTTTTGAAAAAGTGAGAATCAATGTTGTTTGATGGCGTGCCTCAACGATTACGGGTTAAAACCTCCTTTCCTCACTCAGAGCTTTATGAAGTTGGTATCTGTGTGGAAGAAGTGGCCTATCATATAATGCATTTCACACGTAAGTTGCGTATAAGCAAAGAGGAGTATTTTCTCACTAAAGGGCTGTATTCTGTTTAAGGAAATACTGAAGTTAAAAATCAGGCCCTCTTGAAGTCAATGTGGACTGGCTGCGTCCAACAGATTTCTCATCAATCTCCCCACATTCAACCAAACTCGTAACAGGGAGTCAAAATGCCAGGTGGACACTGACGTGATTTGTTAAGGACAAGACGTGAAAATAAGAATTCTTTTGTCTTATTATAACAACTTGCATGATCATGAGAGTTTAATTATTCATCTCTCGAAAGGACTATGTAGATTACAAGGTTCTTCCGCAGTCTCATAACCCAGAAGGGGTCAGGCAAGGTTCTGCTGTAATAACAATTTCCAATGACGTTATCACAGAGCTACAGGACTTTCCTAATAAATAAGGAATATGTAACTGCTGTTGTGAACACAGTGGTTTGTCTGTTACATTTATGACATGGACATAACTAACGCTGACCTGAAGGGACGTTTAATAGATGGACCACGTTGGCAAAACCAAGCAAATAAAAAGGTGTGGTGAGTGTTATGTATATGTTCCCCTTAAAGCTGGTTCAGTTCAGGTGTTCATGTTTCCATTACTAATTGTGCAAGAAAATAATGTATTCTGTAAACCCTTCCATTCATCTCTAATGAGTTATTGAGACAGGTTCCAATTCTGTAATTAGCTGGGGGAAATGAACTCCAGAACTCTCAAACAGTTTAAATATTTCAAAAAATAGTCTATAAATATTTTTTATTCTCACTCTAGCCCACTCTCCTTCCTTTTGTTGACTGGATAGTTCATACTCATTCCATCCCAGCCACCGTGTTCCTTGCATCTCCTGTCTGGTTGCCCTGTTTGAGCTTCAGGTGGAGTTGGCAAGCTGGAGATGGGGTATGGCCATATGTTACAGTTTGCAGTTAACACTGTCAAAAATGGCAAAAGCACTGAAATGTGTCAGGGCATGATCAACCTTCCCTGCATTATCTTCTCTTTTTTTCTCTACCTTGAGTGATAAACACCCAGCAGTGGTCAGAGCTTTGATTCCTTTGGTGTATTTTAGTGGTTCTGAGCTTTCAGTTGTGTTTATATGTGTGTGCCTGTATTTTGATGTTTGCATGTGTATCGGGAAGGGAAGGAAGGGAAGGGAAGGGAAGGGAAGGGAAGGGAAGGGAAG
>NW_010413382.1:24592-28652 GCF_000710305.1 Buceros rhinoceros silvestris | reverse complement strand
GAAGGGAAGGGAAGGGAAGGGAAGGGGAGGAGAGGAGAGGAGAGGAGAAAGGAGAGGAGAAGAGACGGGAGGGAGAGGGAGAGGGAAGGGACTGGGAATGCAATACAGGGTTAAGTTGAGAGAATGGAGAATTGCAGCACAGAATGAAATGAGTAGGCAGAAAAGGAGGGAGTGGGCACAGAAAGAAGATAATAGGGAGGAAATCAAAAGATCATTCAGCAGCGCTGAAGTACCAGAGTGACAGAGGCGCTGTGTCCCTGCTGCCGCTGCCCAGTGCAGCACACGTGCTGGGGTGTGAGGTGGTGCTGGTGACTGCAGGCGTGTTTGCGCAGCTGGGCAGCGGCCACAGCGGCCTGATGCTGGGTGGTGCGGAATTGTCAGCGTGGAGCAAAGGACAATGACAGCTGAAATAAAAAGCAGTTTGCACATAAAGATGGCGTGTGGTTCTTCAGACATATTCCTTCAGGCAACTGTGGGAGACCAACTGTGTACTGAGGGACACTCGCAGCCTTAAAGCTACTTTGTGTCTCAAAGGTCATCTTTAAAAAGCATTATTGTCAAAATGAGTCTGACACCTTTATGCCATGTCCTTTCTGGTCCGTAGTGCTGCCATCAGCATTGCATGTATATATGCAATGCCAGTGCAGAGGTGTGCTTGAATACATTCATTGCTGGATTGATGGCAACTGGACCAGAGGGCCGTGAAATCTTGCTCTCCTCATCCCTGAAGGGACTGAAATGCTTCTGCTGTTCAGCAGTCTTGTATGCTTGTCACCATTAATGTTCCCCCTATTTTTTTTTCTCTGTGTGTGACAAATCACCTCCTGAATACTGATACAATACAACAAGCTTCTGGGACTGGCAGACTTTTGAGGATGAGGCAAAGTTTCCTAGGGAAATAGAGTAAAATAGAAGGAAATCTAGTGGCAAAGAGGTGATTTCACTTACTGGCCCTTTGCCCA
This sequence comes from Buceros rhinoceros silvestris, assembly GCF_000710305.1. Classification (NCBI taxonomy): domain Eukaryota; kingdom Metazoa; phylum Chordata; class Aves; order Bucerotiformes; family Bucerotidae; genus Buceros; species Buceros rhinoceros. The sequence goes on along the minus strand of NW_010413382.1, from coordinate 27,690 downwards.
GACTGACCATTCCAGAGAGTCTTGAAGTATTTGCTTGAAAATGGGCAAGAGATAGAGAATAGTAAGAATAAATTCAAGAGAGAGCAGCTGTGAGGTGGAGTGGCAGCAGATGCTTGTCTGCACAGGCAGTTAATTCAAAATGAAATAGAAGTAAAAAGAAGGAAGAATATTCTGAGCCTAGAGAAATAATTGTTGTCATGGAGGTTATGGGAGGTAAACGTACCTTTTACAGAAATAGTTGTTGCCATTCTTTTTGTGCAACTGGCTAAAGTAATAGTTCACTTTACTGATGCATTTTCCCTTTTTAAATCATGCCCTTTCTTGAGTATTTCCTTCTCAAGAAAGTCTAATGTTCTAAATGTTCCTCATTGTTTGCCTTCAAGAGATAGAAGCAGAGACTTTAGATCGTTAGGGTAGATTCAGACTAGAGAAAAGGAAGAAATGTTTTATGCTGAGGGTGGTGAGACCCTGGCCCAGGTTGCCCAGAGAGGTGGTAGATGCCCCATCCCTGGAAACATTCCAGGTCAGGTTGGACTTGGGGCTCTGAGCAACCTCCTCAAGTTGAAGATGTCCCTGAAGCTTTACATGATGTAGAAACCACAAGGAAGTTATCTCTACGCTCTGGAAGAAGTCAAGTTTGAGACTAGATAGGCTCAAAAAACAAAATTATCATCTGCCTGTGGACTTCCCACGTTTCAGGATGCGGGGTATTTGGAACTGGGGTGTTAGTCTGTGTCTAATTAAAACAGGGAAATTAAAATAATATTTTCACTTTGTTTTCCAGAAATGACTCATGGACTAAGTAGTGGCTGTCTTACCTGCATTCCTTTCATGCTAAGGTTTAAATCTTGGCAGCTCTGACAGTTTTTCATTTTTAAATGAAACAAACATGATATAGGAGAATGTTGTTCCTCAAAGTCTTAAAAATGAAGGTCTGCCAATGCTAAAGGCATCAAAGACCAACTGTTCCCGTGAAGAATAAAACAAGCTTCTGCTTAGCAAACTCATTTCAGAAGACACAGTCACATATTCCATGCATTAGCAATTATGCATCCACAAGGTAGAATTGATCTACATTTCCATCCACAAGCAGGTTTTGTTACTATGATTATTGCTTTGTTTTAATTTTTGTATTATGGTTGTCTGTCAAGCCCTGGTTTCCTTGTCTTATTATTTCTGTTAACAGCATGCAGACATGTCCATTCTGTTCGTATCTGAATATTTGTAATTATTCATCCCCTAAAATTCTGGGAATCCTTGAGAAACATATACAATATATTCACAGGATAAAATAAACCCCTAACTACTGTTTAGGTGAAGACAAAAACAGTTAATATCCGTATAATCATATTTGAAATAAGCCATGAATAATAGGATATGAAAACAAAAAGTGTTCTCACTTCCTAGCGTCATTTAGAGTGATGCCATCCAGAGGCTGCCTTTGAAGACTGTCAGCGTACAGAGATTGTCCATGAAGGGAGGGACTATCGTCACTGCTCGACTGGTTTCAGATATTAACCACCGCACACGTTGTCTGCTTTTATGTGGTACAAAACACAGTCTCTGTAATTCCTTCCTCAGTGCTCATCTAATACAGTATAAGGTGCTGGGATGCATTAAGAAGAGTGTGACCAGCAGGTCGAGGGAGGTTCTTCTCCCCTTCTACTCTGCCCTGCTGAGGACACATCTGCAGTCCTGTGTCCACTTTGGGGCTCCCCAGTTCAAGAGAGACAAGGAGCTTCTGGAGAGAGTCCAGCAGAGGCTGCAAAGATGCTGAGGGGACTGGAGCATGTCTGTGCTGAGAAAAAGCTGAAAGACCTGGTTCTGCTCAGCTGGAGAAGAGCAGGCTGAGAGGGGATCTCATCAATGCTGACCAATAGCTAAAGGGCAGGTGCCAGGAGGATGGGGCCAGATTCTTCTCGGCGAGGGCCAGCAACAGGCCAATGGGCAACAGGCATGAACTGGAACAGGGGAAGTTCCACCTGAACATGGGGAAAAACTTCTTGACTTTGAGGGTGGCAGAGCCCTGGCACAGGCTGCCCAGAGGGGTTGTGGAGTCTCCTTCTCCAAACCCGCCTGGACACTATCCTGGGCAACCTGCTCTGGGTGACCCTGCTCTAGCAGGGGGTTGGACTAGATAATCTCTAGAGGTCCCTTCCAACTCCCACCATTCTATGATTCTGTAATTCTGTGGTTCTGTGAGGGAGAGGCTAGAATCTGCTGGAATTTATTTCAGGTACCGATGAGCTCTACAGACAGACTAAGTTCCCTTGGATTTTGGCTCATATTCAGTAGCATTTTCACCGGTGAGGCACACAAGCAGCATGAGTTGTGTATTGTTGCTTTCGCTGCTTTTTTTGCTCAGGACAATAGCCGGCAATCCAGTTGCACCACTTGGCACTGGGGGTCAAAGGGCTTTGGTTTCATATTGGTTGAATAGAAAAGGTCAATAAGAGGTGAGAGACAATTGAAAATAAATAATAAAGGAGTGAGAGCTGCAAGTGTTTGACCCATCCCTGCTGATGTGATACTGATCTGAACTAGTAGAGAAATGTCAAGCCCTTCCCCACCCAGAGGTCTAGACACACTTCTGATGTGTGTCAGTAAAAGATAAGAATATGTTAGCAGATGCCACGGGGAACAAAGCAGACCCAAGAACAATAGCTGCTGTGTGTCAGCCACAAATAACATATGCTTATTTGGCAGAGCACGTCCTGCTTATGCCCGTTCCTTCAGCGCAGTCTGGACATGCCAAAGAGATGTCTCCTAGAAGGAGTAGTCGGGTACAAGGAGACTGCATAATGATGAGGTGGCAGGTTCATGGGACTGCAGCTGTGCCCCCACATGGAGGCGGATCATGGAGGGGAGGCTTGAAGACAATGGATTTGCTCCACACAGACTTTCCATCCTACATATATTCTGATTGTTGTTCGTATTTTACCCTGAGAGCATGCAACTGGATCTGCAAAGGACTTGAGGAGTCGTGCTACCATTTCCAATTCAAGAATGGGTCTTCAAAGCCTTTGCTGTGCTGTGATTTAACCCTCTAGAGGCAGCTTCCCTACCCATCCATTTTTCTTCCTGCAGAGCACTTCACA